>NC_141619.1:10120714-10278571 GCF_047967505.1 Dipteris shenzhenensis
TGTGAAAAGTGTTCTCCCCAGTGTCCATTGACTGGGGCGAGTCGTTTCCTTCCTCCACCGAATGAGCTCCAAGGTCGTTTTACGCAGTGAACTCGCGCTCAGCCATGGTTTTCGCAAGCGCCAGCACTATGCAGATTGCGCTCGAACGAAACATTAGTCCTCCTTTGAACCTAAGCGATGCATGCAACGCCTACCTTAGTGGTACCTTGTATGCATGGTGCCTCTGCACAGCTCCCGCGCTGAAATGGAAAGGTTCACGTGCGCTGCACTGAGCGCATCGACGATTTTGGAGAGGACTGCAGAAAGATCGGTACTCTCGCAGAATCCACATGAACCATGTCAGCGATGTAGACGAACTCCAAAAGGAGGAGGGGCACGTAGCAGGCCATGCAATCCAACGACCAATGAGCGAATTACACGTCCGTAAGCGAAAAAAATTTATACAAGAATTGTTTTTACTTTTGGGCCGAGGAGAACCTTAACTAAGGCCTCCCCACGGCAGGCCAAACTAGAGAGGGATTAAACGAACGAAACTGCAAGCGCCTGCCAAAGTCTCTGCCGCGATCGATCCCATGGAAAACGAGCTGAATGGCCTCCTGGCAGCCTTGGAACGCCTGCAGCCTGCTCTGGCAGATCTCAAGCATCTTTTGGCTGCCTCTCAGGTGTGATTTCTGCTCCTATTCCCAAAATCGTTTAAATGTAAACCCCTGATCCGTGGGTATGATCGGTCGCTTCGGCGAGGAGATTTATGCAACGCATGCCAACATCATAAGTCCGTTCTTCAACGTTTACAGCGTCGCAAAAAATTCTCTCCCCACTATGGTTTTATTGGCATTGTACGTGCTGTTGTAATGTCTAGTGATGGGGCCATTCATCGCCCCAGCCTGTGGTGGTTTGGCCAAGTCAGGAGGGGAATTTGCCATGTCAGAGGTCGGCCAAGCTCGAGAGAGAAATTTGCCAAGTACCTCAAACATTATGCTTTGACACTTTGAAAAATGCTTTCAAGGTGGGGTTGTCATCTACACATATTGAACAGCAAATACCATCAGAGTGTTAAAGACGAAACGCAGCCTTGAGCTGCAATGAAGGAATATGCTAATCAAAACGGTTCCACATGTAGGGAACGGTGGGCACGGGCACCTCGGGCTTCATAAGCTTAGGTAGGTTCACTAATTAATTCTTGTGGGCTTTTTATGGAACGTCACTCGTGGCTGGTGTTGCAGATCAGGCTACAACATAATGGAGTCTATGGTTTTCAATCTTATGAGTGATTATCAGGAGATTGAAGCTGCACTATGTGTTGTGTTTTTAGAGGATGAGTTGGGGCATGTTCCTCGATTCATCTAGATATACGCTTCTGCCGTGTTAGTGGACATGCAAAATTTGCCTTGTGAAGTTTTCGTCCATGTTGCGGCTTGCTAATATGGCGAAAGTGGTGCTTTGGCCTATTGACTAGAGTGTCCAAACATTTTTTTTGCTTAGATGCTCCTTTGGGAGAGACAAAAATGAAATCGTATAGCCTTCACAAGCAATCCTAGCTTGAGAATGTAGACTAGCCTTCTCCTTTAGTGCTGGCCTTTGTCACAACTCGAGTCTGCACTTCACCTCTAGAGTGCTGGTAGAAACTCAGTACGAAGACCTTTGTATAAATGGATGCTCGTATAAATGGATGCTCAAGTACGTGTGGATGTGTGGATTTGTATGTGTGAGAGCATATGTTTATATGGTCTACACCCACTGTTGGGGTTGATGACATTAGTGGGGATGTTATGGTAGCCAGTCCCTCCTATGCATGATGGAGTTTATGGTTTTCAAGCTTATGCATGACTATCATGAGATTGAAACTGCACTATGTGTTGTGTCTTTAGAGGATGAGTTTGGGCATGTTCATGGATTCATCTAGATATATTGTGACATATTAGCAGACATGCAAATTTCACCTCGTGAAGTTTTCGTCCATGTTGCTGCTTGCTAATATGGCGATAAATTTTTTCTATCTAAAGTGATGCGTTGCCTTATTAGCTAGATTGTCTAAGCATTGTTGGCCTGGGGTAGGGCTTAGTTACGATCCCTCTTTTTCCAAAGTGAAAATTAGAGTCTTCTATTTGCGAAATTAGGACTGCTGGCTCCCGCTTATTCAGCACCCACTTGCTGTTTTCTTCCTCCATCTCTCTCTCTCTCTCCCCCCCCCTTCTCTCTCTCTCTCTCTCTCACTCACTCACAGCTTTGCGAAATCAGGGCTGCTGGCTCCTGCTTTTTTCTCTCTCTCCCTCCCCTCCCCCCCCCCCCCCCTTCCTCTCTCTCTCACACACACACTTTTTTATATATAGTGAAATCATATATTTCTCGTGGGAAACCCCAGAAGAGGTGAAAACCCACCATGAAGTACAAAATTGAAAAGATTACAATAAGGCCCCTAGGAAAAGCCAGGAGGTCAACTCAAAACTGGAAAAGTTGAATAGTCGCTAGGGAATTTACCAAAAAACTCCAAAAAACAAAAGGAGGAAAATATGAATTGACATGCCTCCAGCCTCCAGGAGGCGTCATAAAGACAATATCCTCCAAAGTGATCCTCTGTTGTACCAAAAAAGCATTGAGTGAAGTAGTAGTGCCATCAATAAAATGTAATTTATTTTGACCTTTGTGATTCTTTTTGACAAAAGCAGGAAGACAGAACCGTTGAATCACTGGGTCAAAAACCTGTTGCAACATAGGATGCATATCCTCAATTATAAAAGTACTTTTTGGGGGAGGAGAAGCATCCTGAGTATTTTGCACTCTCAAATCCACTGGCTTTTCCACTGTATCATTATCAACTATATCAGAAGGAGAGAGATCCAACTGTGTGTCGTGTTGTTTCAATCCAACTTCAAATCCTCATGACCATCAGGAACTATATCTGAGGGAGATATATCCACATGTAACTACAATTCAGGCTCCCGAAGATCAGAGATAACAACAATGGAAGAAGTGGAAGCATTGGAGGAAGAAGGATCATCAATAGGAGTGAGGTGAGACTTTTGCAACTGAGAGTCTGGCATAAGGGTATCCTGGCAAGAAAGACTGTGGAAAGGATTTGACAGTGTAATTTTTTTGTGCAAAAAGTAGTGCTAGTTATATTACTTGAAAGCGAGAGTACAAGAGGGCCTAAAGGCCAGCGGGCTGCAATCACAAAATGGATACAGCCTGAGGAGCCAAAATGCTAATTACAAGCCTCTCAGGGCATAATCATCGGAGAGTGGACAAACAGCCACGGTGGGGGGGCGTAATGCCACTGAAGACTCTGAGCAAAGTGCTGGAAGAACAACTCTCGGTGGTCCCAGTCGCAAAGGAAGCGTCGTCTCTTTTCCTTCCCTGCCCAGGACTCCCCCTGAATCTGATGCCACTGACCCTTGAGCGTGTGAATGATCATGCTCCAAATGTCTGCTAGGGTTTGGGTAGCAGTAGAAGCCTGATCTCCTACGGTCTGCGCGCATTTGGAAGTCCAGATATGCCAGCTTGTAATGCTCCCTATGATCTCCCAAACTGGGTGCCGAGTCATTGCTCCTGCATCTGTCTCTGTCAGATGCCAAGGGAAGCTGTCCATGTATGCCCAGGTGGCCTACGTGATGAAGAGGACGGGATCCTACCTAGAGAACTCATAAGCCAAGTGATGTCCTATCTCAGTGCTGCACCAGCAAACGGCTCCCCAAGTGATCGGTCCTAGCTTGAGTGCAGCCCTCGCTAAGATCCCCATGACTCCCTTCCAAACTGTCTGCGCATGCGAGCAGCTCCAAAGGCAGTGCTTCAGGGACGACGACTCTTGAAAACACATCTGGCAGTGCCCCTCCTGCCCCATTTGTCTCAGCCAGCTGCCAACTGGTAGCCCCTTGTGTGTCACCATCCAAAGAAAGTAAGAGATCTTCCTCGGCCGCCAGCTTGCCCAAAGAGTCTTCCAGAAAGTGCGAAGAAAGACCAGAGCTATCCCGTGGGCATACCAACTATGTGCCTGTGTGGGTAGCCTACGCTGGAGAGCCCCAAGAGCAATTTGCCAGTACGCGCACTATAAGAGAAGAAGGGGGTAGACAGTGTAATTGAATCTTTCCCTTGAGTGTTCACCCGTTTCCATTCTCTTTTAAGCTTGGGCTGTTCCAACTTTTCGTACTGGAGAGGAATAGGAACCTGAGGGAGGGGCAAAACACCTTTTACACAATTCGAATGACTTGCGGATGTAGGGCAATACTGAGAAAAATGACCAACCTGCTTGCATTTGTAGCATGCATTCGGGAATGAAGCAAATTTTAATAAAATGCGAAAAGGATGGGTCATACCAAAATCAAGAACTAAACATGAAGGTATGGCCTGATCCATATTCCACAAGACACAGACTCGGATGTCCCTGCTCAAAATAAAAAAATCCCGCTTGGGAAGATGCAGGACTCTGCCCAAAAGAGCTGCAATAGAGGAGATATGCAGGAGCCAAGGTACGGGCAAGGATTTGAGAGTGACCCATATAGGACAGAAATGCATGAGGTTCTTGGCTGGGTCAAAAAGAGGATCCCAAGGCATAGCATATGCAAAGAAACTTGTGCCATGAACCCCTGCGTTACTGACCAAATGATATACTGTTTCCACATCAATACATCTCGCATAATAAAAACCTTTTCAAGAAAAACAAATAAGGAAATTTTCTCCACCCCAACAGCTGCTGTCGACCATGCACGTAGGGAAGCCGAATTCATTACTTTGCCCATGAAATAGAGATCTGAGTTGTTGTGCGTGACATATACTATCAAGAAAAGAGTCCGGAGGGAGAGCCCTACATAGTTGTGAAAGCGAATCTTGAGCTTCCAAGAGAGAATCTTCACATAAACGGCTTAGAAGATCCCTTTGCAGCGATGGCGATGGATAAAGAGAGAAGTCTGATTTATTAAGCGTTTTGTCAGGCTGAGGAGAATCGAAGAGATCAAGGGCCCATTTTTTCCTTGTAGAGGCTGAGAGAAGGGGAGCGGTGGACTGAAAGGTAAAACGGAACATCTGACGGAACTGTAAGTTTGGTCCCAATAGAGGCTGAGAGAAGGGCAGCAGAGACTGAAGGGAAAAAGGAACATCTGACGTATCTATAGATGCTGTAGCAGATGGAACAACAGACGGAACAGATGCTGCAGCAGACGGAACAGCCGAGGTGGCAATTGACTGAGGGTCCAAGGGAAACAAAGGTGATGAAAACGAAAACGATGGCGTACCAGCAGAACACACAGGAGGCAGACCAGTGGAACATACAGGAGGTAGACCAGCGGAACACGCAGGAGGCAGACCAGTGGAACACGCAGAAGGCGAACCAGCAAAAACAACAGGAGAACACTTAGAGGGCCAACCAGAGGGTGGACCAACAGAACACGTAGAGGGCGAACCAGAGGACGGACCAGCAGAAACAGCAGCAGGAGACGTAGACAGAAAAGGAAACGATGGCGCAGAGACTTCCTGCGCCATCTCCACACACACACACACACTTTTTTTGTGGTGAAATCATTGATTGATTATATTATATGAGTAGCAACCTCAAAGAAAGGTTCTACAATTACATCAGCTGAAAATTTCAGTATATGCCAAAAAGACCTCATGATCTATGCAGTGGGTTTTCAAGCAATCAAAGAAAGATTGCTGCAGAGAACGCCTAAAAAAGCCAAACAGAGAGAAAGTAGGATCACCAAAGACTTTACAATTCCTATATGTCCATAAAGTCCATAGTGCCCAGTAGCGAACCCAAACGAAGAAAAGATGAAACTCCGGTCTGGATGGATGAAACCCAAATAGCCAGAAGAATTTCCCAAACGGAACAGATGGGAATCTCGCTCGTAGGTGCTGTCGAAGCAGATCAAAAAACTCACGAGAGCACGGACAATGCCAAAACAAGTGAGGCACAATCTCCGAAGAAGCAGAACATCTATGGCAAAGTGCAGGAGCAATGTGTCGATGAGCTAGTAGCTGTCCAGATGGAAACACTCCCAAAAGAACTCGCCAAAAGAAAACCTGTTGCCGAAGTGGTACTTTATAGGCCCAAAGTTGCTGTAATCTTTTCCTCCACCACTTGGTTGGGCGATGCATTCGCCAAACAAAATCACCTCTCTTTGAAACCCAAGGTCGAGGCAAAAGGATTTTATACAATGCAGGTACAGTAATTTGAGATAGCCTCGAAGGATGAGAAGAGAACCCTGGAGAAGTCAAAGTCCAATCTTCCAGTCGGTCCTGGAGTTCCAAAGGAGGAATCGGAACAAAGGGCGAAAGCATAGAAGTAATTTGTCGCCACAAAGGACGATAATGAGAGCCCAATCCATATGTAGTGGCTGCTAGAGAAAAGGGGAGCACAGTACCAACATCATCTATAACATCAGCAACCGAGGTGATGCCTTTAAATGAGACAAAGTAGGAACGTCGAGGTTCCTGTAAAGCCAAGGGAGGCTAAAAGACTTTCGATCAGTGAATGCTTTCAGCTCTCAAAGAATTCCCAAGCAAAGATTGCCGTCCATTCCATTCCAGATGAGAAGGAACATGCTTCCAGTCAAGAAGCAAGATGTAACCATTTTAATGACGTTGCTTTTCATCTGAGGCCAGTAGTATGTTCCACTGAGTAACCTATGGGCAGCATAAGGAACTACATGATGCTCTTCTATCAAAAGACGTCGAACATTCTTGTCATATGTGGTACACAGACGCGATCTTGATAATACAGAAGGTCGTCCGTATAAGAATAGGATGAGAAAATCTTCTGTTCGGAAGTCGAAGGTTGATCTTTTGAAAGAACTTGTATTGCTGTGCCGAAGTCTTTATCATTGAAATACTTCCCTTTTTTTGAATGAATTCGGAACATCCAGAGATAATGTAGAGATTACCATAGCTGATGCTAGAGTTAACCTGCTGAGAGCATCTGCAACTACATTGCATAGTCCTGGAATGTACTCAATGGTCATGTGAAAGTTGGCCAAAAACTCAACCCAGCATGCTTGTCGACCGTTCGTGACTGGCTGAGTAAAGATATACTTTAAAGAGTGATGGTCTGTCTTGACCACAGAGTCGGCTCCCATGAGATAATGTTTCCAAGAGCGATAAGCATGTACAACGGCAAGAAACTCATCATCATAAACCGGGTATCGGGTTTGGATATCGGAATGTTTATGGCTGTCAAAAGCAATAACTCTGCCTTCTTGCATCAAGACTGCTCCTGTGGCGATGTCGGAAGCGTCGGTCATGACCTCAAATGAAAGGTTTGGGTCAGCAATAGCCATAACTGGTGTGGTAGTGAGTGCTTGCTTGAGTTGTTGGAAACTATACTCTGTTTCAGGAAGCCACTGAAAACAGCTGTGCTTTTCAATAATTCGGACATAGGAGCTGCGATTTCGGAAAATTGATAGACCTTTGTATGGTAGAAGTTTGCCAATCCGAGAAAAGAGCGGACATCATGAACATTCTTAGGAGTAGGCCAGTTTCGGATTACCTCGACCTTCTTGGGATCCACAGAGATGCCTTGAGCTGAAATAACATGTCCCAAATATTCGAGTTGGGTCTTGAAGAACTCACTCTTCTCAATGTTGATGTAGAGAGAATTTGCGCGGAGAACTTCAAAAACTTGGTGAAGATGTTGTTTGTGCTCATGTAGGAATCTACTGAAAACGAGGATGTCATCGAGGAAAACAATGACGAACTTATCGAGGAAAGGCCTGAAGATGTCGTTCATTAGTGTCATGAATGTGGCCGGGGCATTGTTTCACCCAATAGGCATGACCAAACGTTCATAGTGTCCATACTTTGTTTGAAAAGTTGTCTTGTACTCATCGCCTTCTCGTCTGCGAATTTAATGATAACCTGAACGAAGATCAATCTTTGAGAATTGTGTTGTGTGTAGAAGTTGATCGAAGAGGTCATCGATGCGAGGCAATGGATACTTGTTTTTTATAGTAAGCTTGTTGAGGGCTTGGTAGTCGATGCAGAGGCGCATTGACTTATTCTTTTTTTCCACAAGTAGTACATGAGATCCGAAACGGCTGCGATTGGGCCGAATGTGACCTTTGTCGAGTAGTTCGGTCACCTGTCTTTGGATTTCTTCATTTTGAGTGTAAGAAACCCAATAAGGAGGTTTCGACGGTGGATTACTGCCGGGAATAAGTTCGATTGGGTGATCCACTGGTCGTCGAGGTGGTAACTGCTTTGGCAATTCCTGTGGAAAAATATCCAGGTAGTGTTGGAAAAAAGGTTGGTTGAGGTATTCAGGAGGATCCTTTGTTGGTGTCTTCTCTACTGTCGTAACCAACAGAAGTGAAGTCTTTACTGGACGTTTACGAACCCACTTCTTTACTTGTAGGGCAGAGGCAACTGAGGTTGAAGGAGAGTCCCTAGAACTAGTTAGCTCAATAAGTTTTCCTTGGTGGACAAACTGGATAGTATGGCTGCGAAAACTGATTGATGGATCATAGTCGTAGAGCCACTGTTGTCCAAATATGACATCGTACCGAGAAAGAGGCATGATGTCGAAGTTCAACTTGTCCGTATAATGTTGGATGCGAAAAGATAAATTTTTTATCCTGGTGTTGCACAAGAAGGTAGTTCCATTTGCGAGTTCAATCTGATAGTCCATGAGTCTAGGACTGGTGGTCAACCGAAGTTTGTCGACCATAGAACTAGCTAGGAAGTTATGAGAGCAGCCACTGTCGATGAGGATAGTGACCGTTGTTCCACGAATCAATCCTTGAACACAAAGTACTCGAGTGGCCAGGGAAGGTTCGGGGTTGCTGGCAAGGCTCAGGTGGATGGTATTTGCCATTCGAACAGCTTTGCCTTTCTTGTCTTGTGCTGGGGTAGCATCTTCTGTTTGGGAAGTGCTAGGTTCCATATTGGAATTTTGCTTTGGTCGCTTGGGACAATCGAACCATCTATGGTCGCCTGTACAGATGGTTTCCCTTTCCACTCTATATTTTCCTCTCTTTTTGATTGAAAAAAGAGATTGCACTCTATATTTGCTGGAGTTATTCTTCTTGTCAGTGGCCGCACCTTTATGTTGGGGATGACGGTGATGACTTTGTGAAGAAGAAGAGGCGCGATCCTTGGAGGAATGCTTCTGTTGGAATCCAGCATACGATTTTTGAGACTTGTGGGGATCTTAAGACTGTCGCTGACCTTGATTAACCGAGTTTTTTCTTAACATGGGGTTATCTTGAGGGCGAACACCTTTGGCCATAGTAGAGTTCAATGTTTGATTAGCACTTTGCTTCCCTGTGTTTTGGAAATCTGTTATGCGCTCTGCGTAAGCAATAGCGCCAGCTGTGGTGGTGATGTTTGCTTTAAGGACATCAATGCGTAACGAGGGATTTAGGCCTGAGATGAAAGCATGAAGGCGATCATCCTGAGTTAAACCATCAATCTCCAGCACCAATGTGGTGGACTGAGAGATATAGGAAGACAGGGATCCTGTTTGTTCCAACTGTCTGAGTTTTGAACGTGCTTGGAAGTCCGCATTGGCAGGTATGAACTGCTTACGGAGCACGTGTTCAAAACGTTCCCAGGTTAACATACTTTTGCCGTCCTTTAAGCGTCTTTGCTACCATAGGAAAGCTGTATCCTTAAGGAGGGAGGCTGCCAAAGCAATCTTTTTGCCTTCCGTGAGGTCAACAGTATCAAAGTACATGCGCAATTTTGCGAGCCATTGGTCAACTGTTCGGTGATTGCGTTGACCAGTGTAGGCTTCCGGAAGTTTAATGGAAGTTTAATGTCAAGTCTTTTAGTTTTGGAAGCTTGGAGTAAACACTAGAGGGCACGGAGTTCAGTGTTTTCCACCTCTGGTGGGAAGGAGTCCACATAGTCATCTGGTTGCGTCACGTCATCCTCTGTATGTGTGGTACTGCGAGAATCTTGGAGTTGGATTTTCTGGACCAAGTCGGAGATGCTGTTCTAAAGCTGGGAAATTTGAAGTTGAAGTAGTGCTTCGCCTTGTAAGTTGACTTCAGGGGTCTTTTTTGGACTTGAGTCGCTTATTTCCGGAGAGGCTGCACGCGAGCGTTGCGACATATCTGAGGTCCCCGTGAGAAAAGCACGAACCTGCACTCTAGTTTGTACCATTCTTGGAAGAAGATTCGGGCTGCTCCCTGAGGTTGCTCATGTTGGAGGGCGTAGGAGAAGCAGGATGGAACCAGCCGTGGAAATCTGGTAAAGGAGGTCCTGTTTGAGGTAACACTGGTGATGCCGAAATGGGTGTTACTGCTTGTGAGAGTATAGGGGTAGGTTGCAGAGTCCACGGATCTGAGAAGGGATAAGGAGCTGCTGTCGGAAGTGGAGGATATCCAGGAGAAGGAGTGCCTTCAGAGTGTAAATACTGTCTTGGGGAAGGTACAACTTGTATAGGAGGATATCTGGGAGCTGAAGGAGGTGGAGAGTACCCTGGAGATGCTGAAGCTGAGGGGTAAAAGTCTCTCCAAAGATGGACAGCAAACTCGTGAGGAATATCGGGTTCTGGGTATCTTCGTGTCTCATGGAACACAACTTGGACTGTGCTGAGGAAGTAATGTAACTGAGGTGCCTCACACAGAAGGTATAGGATGTGGTCCAAATCACTAGGAGGGCACGTGACACAGAAGACCCACGATGCCAAAGCTCCGAAATTTACCCCTCAGCTTCAGCATCTCCAGGGTACTCTCCACCTCCTTCAGCTCCCAGATATCCTCCTATACAGGTTGTACCTTCCCCAAGATAGTATTTAGACTCTGAAGGCACTCCTCTTGGATATCCTCCACTTCCGACAGCAGCTCCCTATCCCTTCTCAGATCCGTGGACTCTGCAACCTACTCCTGTACTCTCACGAGCAGTAACACCCATTTCGGCATCACCAGTGTTACCTCAGACAGGAACTCCTTTACCAAATTTCCACGGGTGGTCCCATCCTGCCTCGCCTGCCCCCTCCAACATGAGCAACCTCAGGGAGCAGCCCGAATCTTCTTCCAGGAATGGTACAAACTAGAGCGCAGGTTCGTGCTTTTCTCATGGGGACCTCAGATATGTCGCAACGCTCGCGTGCAGCCTCTCCGGAGATAAGCGACTCAAGTCCAAAAAAGACCCCTGAAGTCAACATACAAGGCGAAACACTACTGCAACTTCAAATTTCCCAGCTTCAAGAGAGCATCTCCGGCTTGGTCCAGAAAGTCCAACAACTCCAAGATTCTCGCAGTACCACACATACAGAGGATGACGTGATGCAACCAGACGACTATGTGGGCTCTTACCACGAGAGGTAGAAAATACTGAACTTCGTGCCCTCTACCGTTTACTCCAAGCTTCCAAAACTAAAAGACTTGACATTAAACTTCCGGAAGCCTACACTGGTCAACGAAATTGCCGAACAGTTGACCAATGGCTCGCAAAATTGCGCATGTACTTTGATACTGTTGACCTCTCTGAAGGCAAAAAGATTGCCTTGGCAGCCTCCCTCCTTAAGGATACAGCTTTTCTATGGTGGCAAAGACGCTTAAAGGACGGCAAAACTGTGTTAACATGGGAACGTTTTGAACACGTGCTCTGTAAGCAGTTCATACCTGCCAATGCGGACTTCCAAGCACGTTCAAAACTTCGACAGTTGGAGCAAACAGGCTCCCTGTCTTCCTACATCGCTAAGTTCACCACATTGGTACTGGAGATTGATGGTTTAACTGAGGATGATCGCGTTCATGCTTTCATCTCAGGCCTAAATCCCTCGTTACGCATTGATGTCCTTAAAGCAAACATCACCACCACAGCTGGCACTATTGCTTACGCAAAGCGCATTACAGATTTCCAGAACACAGGGAAACAGAGTGCTAATCGAACACAGAACTCTACTATGGCCAAAGGTGCTCGCCCTCAAGATAACCCTAGGTTTAGAAAAAACGCGGGTAATCAAGGTCAACGACAGTCTCAAGATCCCCACAAGTCTCAGAAATCGTATGCTGGATTCCAACAGAAGCACTCCTCCAAGGATCGAGCCTCTTCTTCTTCACAAAGTCATTACCGTCATCCCCAACATAAAGGTGTGGCCACTGACAAGAAGAACAACTCCAGCACAAAAGGACTTTGTACCATCTGTACATGCGACCATAGATGGTTTGATTGTCCCAAGCGACCAAAGCAAAATTCCAATATGGAACCTAGCACTTCCCAAACAAAAGATGCTACCCCAGTACAAGACAAGAAAGGCAAAGTTGTTCGAATGGCAAATACCATCCACCTGAGCCTTGCCAGCAACCCCGAACCTTCCCTGGCCACTCAAGTACTTTGTATTTAAGGATCGATTCGTGGAACAACGGTCACTATCCTCATCGACAGTGGCTGCTCTCATAACTTCCTAGCTAGTTCTATGGTCGACAAACTTCGGTTGACCACCAGTCCTAGTCTTATGGACTATCAGATTGAACTCGCAAATGGAACTACCTTCTTGTGCAACACCAGAATCAAAAACTTGTCTTTTCGCATCCAACATTATACGAACAAGTTGAACTTCGACATCATGCCTCTTTCTCGGTACGATGTCATACTTGGACAACAGTGGCTCTATGACTATCATCCATCAATCAGTTTTCGCAGCCATACTATCCAGTTTGTCCACCAGGGAAAACTTATTGAGCTAACTGGTTCTAGGGACTCTCCTTTAATCCGAGTTGCCTCTGCCCTACAAGTAAAGAAGTGGGTTCGTAAACGTTAAGTAAAGACTTCACTTCTGTTGGTTACGGCAGTAGAGGAGGCACCAACAAAGGATCCTCCTGAATACCTCAACTAATCTTTTTTCCAGCCCTACCTGGATACTTTTCCACAGGAATTGCCAAAGCAGTTACCACCTCGACGACCAGTGGATCACCCAATCGAACTTATTCCCGGCAGCAATCCACCGTCGAAACCTCCTTATCGGGTTTCTTACACTCAAAATGAAGAAAGCCAAAGACAGGTGAACGAACTACTTGACAAAGGTCACATTCGGTCCAATCGCAGCCCTTTCGGATCTCATGTACTACTTGTGGAAAAAAAGAATAAGTCAATGCGCCTCTGCATGGACTACCGAGCCCTCAACAAGCTCACTATCAAAAACAAGTATCCATTGCCTTGCATCGATGACCTCTTCGATCAACTTCTACACGCAACACAATTCTCAAAGATTGATCTTCGTTCAAGTTATCATCAAATTCGCATACGAGAAGGGGATGACTACAAGACAGCTTTTCGAACAAAGTATGGACACTATGAATGTTTGGTCATGCCTCGACATCGACTTATCACAGAATTCCTTGTTCTTTGGCGAGATCTGGACGACTCCGACACTACTTGGCAATCTGATGAAGACTTACAGCAGTACCCTGACCTTTTACAGCAGTATTTTCAGAATTTACTGTGATATTTTCTGCATCAGTTCATTATCTCCACCAGGGTCTTATTTTAAGTGGGAGGGGATGTCACGATCTATGACGTATTCCTTTCTTTATATCTAGACTTATGGATGGTTTGATAAATGGACACTTGTGGAAGGGTATGCCCTTTCGACGGGACACTTCCTATGAGGCACAACCCTTCACAAGAGACATTCTATGGAAGAGACACTCCTATTGTAATGTATCCTCTCATCAAGGGTCACACCCTTCACAAGGGGTACACACCTCTTCATGCAAATACACTTTGGAGTACACACCTTTTCATGTGTGACTCTTCACTCTCTATATAAGAGAGGCCCAATTGTATGGATGACACACTACAACTACACTACAGACACTCAAGCAATACAAATATTCCTTGTTCTCTGCTATTTCAGTCTCATTTCTGTTCCTTAGCACATTTCTAAATATAGTAAATCTAGGATTTCTTACATAAATGATAAACTTGTAACAGGGAGAAAGCCGACTTACTCTCTCTCTTGCCCACTACTACCTGAACTGAGAGGATAATGTGCCCAAAACGCAAGTGGAACTGTGGAATGAGTGTGAGAGTCTGAAGGAGGAATATAATGGGCCTCTGAAGAGGAAAGAATACTGAAATAATGTCTTGCTTAAAGGGCTGACAGAGTGAGGGCCTTGGTTGCGGGTGCGCCTGCCCCTAGTGAGGTTAGCTTAGGAGAGGGTTGGAGCCTACCGGGGCATTCGTGACTGCCAGGGGCTGGTGATGTGTCCAGTCACCTTTGAGGCACTTCTGGCTTGCGCATTGTACTTGGAGGGGTATGGGTCAGATCAGGGCTCATATGGGCCTGTTTGCCGCCATCCTGGCAGCCCATTGGAGGTGCATTAGAGGTGGTTATTCCCAGAAGGGGCTGTAGGACAGATCGCGGATGTTCAGGGCTTGCAAAGGGCCTGTGTGTTTGCTGCAATGGCAGCCCTCTTTGCTGTGCCTCTTGTAGGCTTTTATAAGGGGGCCGTGCATGGGGCAACAAACCCGACCTGCTTGGCCAGGTTATCAGCCCCCAGCAGCCTGTATATACTGAGCTGGTCGGCCCAGTTAGGGCTACTTGGTCAGCCCTCTTGTACCAGCCGACTGGGCGGGGGGAGAGGCCCCCTTCTTAGTGTTGTATCATCTCACCATTGGAGGTTTTGCCTGCAGTTCTGGCCACTTCTGCCACATGGCATCCCAAATGGTATGGTACTTTTTTTGGCCCGACTGACTGGGCCAACTAGGTGGCCGACCACAGGCTGGGACTATAAGTAATCCCCTTTCATGCTGGCTTCTGCTGCCCAAACACGTGGGTCCTCCTGTGCTTCTTCCCTTTATTTACATGGCCGTGTATATGCTGCCCATACACCAGACCTTTTTGCCGCAGTCCTGCCAGCCTATCTTCATGCAGCCTTTGCTGCCCGTGTCAGTCTCTCTACTGGCCACCTGGCGGCCCTGTGTGGTCCATATCCAGCGCTATTTGCTGCTCATATGTCAGCCTATCTGCTGTCACGTGGCGTCCCTGATGTTGGGCTATATCTATGTTGATCTACCTAGGTGGCACCAATACGATGTACACATGGAAGCATTTGAATACCCCCATCATACACGGGTCCTTTGCCCCTTTGCCGTCTTCATATGGGGGCTCTCAAGTGTAGTGACTGTTCCAGGCTTCCGCATGGCTTGCACCTCCAAGTCTAGCTTAATATCTTCTTTGAACAATTAGAAACCTAACTGTAGGTACAAACTCAGAACCACCCTTTAATGCGCTACCAAAACCTTGTCATGATCAGACACCAAGGTACAATCGATAGGTTCATTCAGCTGCCCCCCTTTGAAGGCTGAACTCTGTAAAGTACAAACCCTGATCCTCTCAGTAAACATGGCCTTGTTCTTACTGTCATCTGAGTAAGTTTTACTATCCTTCATCCTTACAAACGATCTTAGATCTTCCGACCATTGCTCAATGTTGACATGAGCACTGTCACTTCCTGGTTAGCATATGTAATCCTTGGGCTACTCGAGGTAATACCAGGTTTGCTTTCTGTTTACCAGGCTTATCTTCCTTGGGTTCATCCACCTTTTTCTTTTGACCAGCCGTTTTCTTCTAGCAATGTTTCACAAGTTATCAAGGCATGTCACTGTAGTAGTACTTTTTCTTCTTTTTGCTTTCCCTGGCTGAAGGGTCCCTGTCCTCGGAAGGTTCGTCGACTTCTTCTGGGATCTGTCTTTCGTGACTATCCATTGGCTTTCCCTTTGCCCTTGGTGGTAGCTATGAAGGTTCGTCAACTTCTCCTTGGGTCTGACTTTCCCTTGGCGTTCCCTTTTCCCTTGGTGGTAGCTATATATGCCTTCTTGTTGCCATCTTCCTCAAACAACACCTGCCTACCCTTCTCTTGGATCAGAGCTCCTCAAATGTCGATGGCTTGCCGCTTGAAATCTCTCCATCTGCTAGGGTTGTCACTAATCCATTGAGGCTCTTTGGCAGCTTGCTAACCATGAGCATGGCCCTGCTGATTACTATCCACTTTTTGATCCTTCAAAACTGTTACCTTGATGAGATTGTCGGTTACCCCTCTCTTAACTTCATCTGGAACATGAACAGCTGATTTGGAGCGTCACGATCCCCATATTCATTGCCTCATATAAATCACACAAAATTGTCCAAGCTTAATGCCGTCACCTCCATGTGTATGTGTGATAGCACTGAGTTTGTTACCTTTCCTATGATTATTGAGAGTGCCTCAGCGTCTCTGAGTATCCAGCCTTTGACCTCATCCGAATTTGCAGCTTTCACAAATTCGCCTGTCACATCCACTTGAACTTTTCTGGTCTAGAAAATAAAGATCCAGAGCCACCTAATTGCACATGAATCGCCAAAAGAGTGGAGGAGAAGCATGAGTTGGCCCCATCCAACATACCCACCTTACCAAAATTAGGGATCAGCATGTGGGATGCCATTGTCACACTGTGAGATTAATTGCAAAGAGAACTATGATTCATAAATGTACAAACTTTCTTGTCACACCCGATCAGAAGTCCACTTTCGTCTTCTGTTGAAGTCGATCTCTGAAATTGGTAGGCTTGATCACCAAGGCTTTCATATCATGTCAAAGAATCTAATCGTGTTCCAAAGCTAGCCTTGATACCATGTTAGGTTGGAGTCAAGAGCTGATAACATCTCTATTATCACAAGAAGTTGTTCGCTTTGTATGAAAAATTGCAATCAATATGGTCTTTCCAGGATTTCATGCACTGTCACTCATTGAGATATTGCTTTCTTTTTTGCTGTGTAGCTGCAAGAGTATGCAGGTCGTATTTTATCTCTTTCCAAAACGCTGGTGCAACCAAGCAGACGACAGAAGATCGAGGTCCTTGACTTTGCTTCCTAGTAGTTTGTGAATTGAATTATACCAAATTTTGTCTTTCTATTATAAAAAGTGATTATGGATGTGTTGAGACGGTGTTAATATTTACAGGACATGAGCTCTGAAGTGGTTGAAAGCAATCCTTACAGTAGGCTGATGGCCCTTAAGCGCATGGGTATAGTGGACAACTACGAACTGATCCGGAGCTTCTCAGTTGCTGTTGTGGTATGGATGAATGTGATTTGTAAAAATTGCAACAAGCTTCTCTGCTTGAATTAAACATAAATTTGGATTTTTATGAAGGCCTTCGAACAAATTTGTGGTAACTATGGTACTTAGTGCTAGTATATAACATATTTCTTTAAAGAAGGGTAGATACTAGAACATTGTGTTCTGAGTTCTCTTTTTCAGCATGCATCCTAGTCATGTTCTATCTGTTGGTAAAAGGGCATCTCTCTCTCTCTCTCTCTCTCTCTCTCTCTCTCTCTCTCTCTAGCTCACTTTCTCCTCATCTTTTATACAATTGTTGTTTCTTCTGCAGTGCAACTCCAGTATGCAGTATCTGTCTTGCAATAACAATCTTGAAATTCAGGGTGTAGGTGGCGTGGGGAGTGTGGCTGCTGAAATGCTTACCAGGTGTGGTATTGGCCGTCTCCTGCTTTACGATTATGACACTGTGGAGCTAGCAAACATGAATAGGTTATTTTTCCGACCAGAACAGGTAGGCACTACATTTTGGCTGTCCATAGTGTTGTAACTTTATGACTTAGGTCTCGATTAGCTCTCTGGCAGCTTATCAACAGTAGTTTTTATGGTAACAGCCTCATATATAATTATGAAAACAAATGATGAAATTCAAAATTTCAGGGAAAAAAATGATGAACTTCAAAATTTGCAGATTAGGAACTCTTATGGAAGTGAAGCAATCTCCATACAATTGAATTAATATCTGTGCTGTCTCTGTAAAGGTTTGCAAGTTTTTCTATACTACGTCCAGTTGGAGAGGCCTGACTGGTCTGCTCTTGAATAGGATTTCTGAAGGAAGTGTTTGCCATCTGTATGTGAGGTAGTACCGCATCCACCGTGGTGCCCACAATGATAGCCAATGCCTCAGCATCTTGTATCTGCTAGGCCCTCATAGAATAGCATCTGCTGGTACAGTCACCGCCGGGGTGGACCCCGTCATTGGAGTCACTGTGGGCTGCGGTATTAACTCCCTGCCCGCCGCAATCTCCCAGCATTCCGTCAACAATAAGTGGCTCCGAATCTTCATTTTCCACAATGGGTAATTGGTCCCATCGAGCTTGCCCATCTCACCAAAATTAGGGATCTGATATTTGTTGGCCATGACAATGAACTGAAAGAGGTAAAGTTAGATGTTGTACACTTGCCTGAACCTGAGCCTGGGTACAATCCTTTAGACACTTGCCTGAACTTGAGCCTTCCACTTGGGTAAATCCTTTAGACGCCGAAGTCAATTCCCCTGAGAAATGAATCAAGGCCGTCCTTGAGCAATGTCCTTGCCTTCAATCTCCACTTCCCATGAACTTCCGTTAGGTTACACACCGAAGTGTTTCACTACGAAATCAAACTTCTTTACTTTTGTGTACTTCACAACCATATATGTGTGCAAACCAGTAAATAGACAGTGCTCCAAGAAAGATATAGAATC
Source organism: Dipteris shenzhenensis (assembly GCF_047967505.1). Lineage (NCBI taxonomy): Eukaryota > Viridiplantae > Streptophyta > Polypodiopsida > Gleicheniales > Dipteridaceae > Dipteris > Dipteris shenzhenensis. The sequence continues at coordinate 10,139,156 of NC_141619.1, forward strand.
CACAATGGCATATTTCCGTCCAAAACCAGACACAAACGAAAGAGTTGCAGAGTCTCACCAGATTGTCGTCCTTTGATCTTACCAAAAGCTCTTCTACTATCTGCTTGGCACCTCTAGATCTTTGAGCCCGCGTGCTCCTTTGAGCTTATGTAGACTCTCTGTCGAGTGATGCCTCTACCTTGCTGCCCGGGTAGTCTGCCTAGGTGGGCAGCTTCTCGAGCTAAGTCTGCAGCTTTGTGTAGCTTCTTGTATTCCTCCTCCACCTCTTGGATATCGGCCCAAGGGAAGCCCTGCTGCTGCTCCTTTTGCTCTGGAAGTTGCTGCTCCAAGTGATGCAAAACGAGGCCTAATGGACCTCCTTTTATAGGCCCCAAGGGCCCTTCAAAAAACCAACCAGCCAGCCCTTATTTGGGCCAACTAGCTAGCCGATTGGGGTGTAGAAAGGGGTAGGGGACAGATTGGAGAAAGTGGGGATTGGGGAGAGGAAGGGAGAGAAGGAAACTTTATCAAAGTTTTCGAAAGACCGATGGGTCTATGAGACTGTGAAAAATCTTGATACAAACAAGATGTGTGGGTGGAGCTACTAAACGAGCATCCACTCCAGTGCAGAATGCAAATGATAAGTGCTGAGTGCTACATAGTCATGTCAGAATGATGATCATCTACACAACACTAACATCCTCATCATCAGAGCATCGAGGTTGACGAGGTAGTGAGGGCATAAAGTCAGAGATAGAGTGCTGGCGGTTGCCCGCGGACGTGCTCTTGTGTCGTCTCCTGGTCGTAGCTCTGCATCTGATAAGGGCTACGGTTACCCCTGTTGGTGTAATCCGTGCATCAACCCTCTATCTGAGCTGTCGTGTCATTGGCTCTGTGTCACGATCGTGGTGTGGAAGTCCGCATGGTCTGGTTGGAAGAACTTAGGGATCGAGCTCTGAGAAGAGTCTATCAAGGAGGTCTGCTCCTATCTCTGTGATCGAAGTAGATGCTCGCGGTGTCTGATTGCCTGGTTAATGAAGGCGGCTAAGCATTTTTTGTCTAGAAAGGAGAGAAAGCGAGACAATATCCCAGAACTGTCTCTGAAGAGGCAATAAAAGCATCCTTGAATCTCATAGTATATTGGGCATCTGAAAATGAAATGCTCCTCCGACTCAATCTCCTGTATGTCACATAATGTGCATCTGCGTCTCTCCCTGGGCAAACCCTCAGCCCTGGCACTTTCTATGCAAAGTCTATGTGAAGATACCCGAAACTGCCCAATAGAGATCCTCAGTGAGTGGGGTAGGTGGATTTGCGTATATCCTGATGGGTCGATAAAACCCTCTGCTGTGATATGTAAATAATGATCCCTATGGAAGCTGAGCTTCATTGGAAGCTCGCCCTCGGTCCCAACCAGGTCCCGAAAGTGTGTAGTTGCAAAAGATCCTCACAAATGACCTAGTTGACCTCATGAGAGAGAGAGAGAGAGAGAGAGAGAGAGAGAGACATAGAGTTTATTAATGTCCATGGGAGACCATAGGTCTATGGGACAACAAAGAAACCTCCAAACTAATACAACTGATTTAGGAGAGCACAAGGTCCGATCCCAAGGTTGAGGCTTAGGGGCAGACCTGCAAGCTTGTGTACCACTCAGCCCTTTCCTACCTTCCTTCCGCCTTCTTTCTGCTCTTTCTCTCGTCTCCCTGAGGCTGGAAGACACTTGCACCCTGCTAAGAGCTTGGTTAGGGGATAGGCGCGAGAATTGAGCTCGCCCCTCTGCCACAAATAGTGGGCACTTGGTTATTGTCTTCTTTTTGTTTGCTATTTCTCATTTTGAAGTTAGCTGCAGTGCTTTTCTTGTGTTTGGAGTCTTTTCTGGTCCCCACAGGCGTAAGCAAGCACTCAGAAGCAAAGGGTGTGCCTAGGGAAGGCCAGAGGGACAATGTGTTGAATGTGAAGCCTTGAGGCTGCTTGGGTACAGTTTGCTAGGCAGCCCAGCTACTGCTGGCACGCTTTTCAAGGCAGTGTACGGCTATAGGCACGAATTTTGAGATAGTTTATGGCACATTTATTGCAGTCCGTACAGCCATACGGATCTGTACAGACCTGAGGCATAGTCCTCGAGGTTGCTGTACTGACTCCTTGGCACGTATTCCAAGGTAGGTACGGTTCCCAAGGTGACCTGTGGCTGGTTAGTAGCAAGGTTCGAGGCTCGGATCCCAAGGTCGAGGCTTTGGGTAGACCTGCAAGCTTGTGTACCACTCGCCCCTTTCCTGTCTTCCTTCCACCTTCTTTTTGCTCTTTCTCTCTGGCATTTCCATTCAGAAGAATTAAATAAATATCGAAAGGGGCGCCAAGGCATTTGGGGCCAGTGGGTGTATTGTGTACTGTTTTCACTGAGCAGGGGCATTCTAGCCTCCCTCCCACCTGAAGGGCCACTAAAGTAGCCCCTTTCCCCCCCTTCATTACAGCCATCCCCTCTCATAGAATTTAACCAGCTGCTACGCAAGGGTGCTGGGACATCAAGGTGATGCTGATCAGCCTGTTAAAAGAAAGGGGTACTCCTAAACAATACTCTCTGGCTGCCATGACTGTTCACCCTCTGTAATCCCTTTCCATCTAATGAGGTACTCAATGTATACCTTGTTGCGGAGTACTCGATCTCTGAACCCCACAATGTGCTCAGGAATACAGAGGATGTGACCCTCCTCATCCATGGGTGGCCAGTCAGGTAGGACATGCACATTCTGTCCCACATGTGGTTTCAGCAAGGAAACATGGAAAACATCATGGATCTTGGAGGTACTTAGCCCCAATTGATAATGCTACCTCTCCAACCTTGCTGATGATCTTGTAAGGACCGTAATACGTATGAGCGCTTGCCCCCGCCTAGCTCCCTCTTGCCCCCCTCTCCCTTTCCGCCTTTGCTCCCCCCTTGAGCACCTTCTTCTCCCCCGGGCCGTCTTCTCTCCTCCTCCCCCCCGGTTTTTCTTCCCCCCTTCCCCATCGGCGGTGATTCACTGCCCCGCCTCCCGTTCTTCTTTCCCCCTTCCCTGTCGCAGCTTTTCGCGCTGCCCCGCCCCTGTTTTCTGCCATGCTGGCCGCGTTTCTGAGCTGGAGTCCCCCGCGAGCAGTGTGGGGGCCATTTCTTGAAGCTGAGCAGCCCCCCGTGGGGCTCGACGGACCTAGAGGACACATACCCGCTTCCGACCCGCTGTGTCCCCTCCAAGGTGCTGGCTGACAGCCACCGTAGCTGGACCGCCTTTGCTCGCATAGTTCGAGGCTGTGGGAGCACCTCGAGGAGCTGTCATGGCAAGTTCAGTAAGTAGGACAGCTGGTGGAGTCTTTGGAGCCAGTTTAGGACTTCGAGGAGTTGGTTCTCACCGCCTTTTGCAGCTCAACTTTATCCCAGCTTCGATTCCCAGCCAGTCAAAGCCTTTTTTGAGACCGTCAAGCGCCTGGGCATCCTTTTGCCTTTGTTCTCGACGACCTTTCTTTCTCTTTTCCTTTTCCCCCTTTTCCACCACCCCTCTGTTGGAATGGTCACCTCCCCATCTGTAAGCCCGCATATGAGGAGAGCATGGGGGAGGCGGACCTAGGGATGTATAGACTGACCACATGGGCAGCACATGAGCTGTCATGTGGACAGCACAAGAGACCTTGTGCAGGAAAGATGGCGGGGGCATGTAGCCCTAGATCTGGCCTGGCAAGGCGGAAACTTAGAGCAGGCGTACGGCCTGCAACAGGGCCCTGTGAAGGGCGCGATGACATCAGCAGGGTACGGACCCACTGTATGGGGCTGTACGGAGGCCTACTGGATGGAAAACAGGGCTGTTGGAAGCCTGACAAAAGGCGGGATCTGCAGTGGCCAAAGGCACCTGCATGGCAGGGCCTTTGTGCCTTGTATGGAGCCTGCAACAGGCCGGGAACAGGGCCAGCAGGTGGGCAGAGTGCCTGGGCCTATGGCAGGCTGCCACGTGGCCAGGTGGGTCTGAAGAATAGCCCCCAACCAGGTCGGTTTACAGACTGGGGGGGGGGGCAGACTGGTCAGCCCAAACAGACCAGCCAGTCAGCCCATTTAGGGCTGGCTGGTTGGTTGGTTCAAGGGGGCCTTGTGCCCTATAAAAGGAGAGGCCCTGGGCCTCATTTCACATCCAACATTCAGCAAGAGCAGGAGCAGACAGGAGCAGCCAGAAGCCACTCCCTTGGGCTCACACTGGGGGTGGTGGAGAGTGGAAGGTGTGCTGCAGACTGAGCTCCCTAGAGGCTGGACCTTGGCTGTCTTCCAGGGCAGCAAGGTGTTGTGATCATATATATTCTGGAGCAGCCATTCACAAGGTTTGGAGCAGTGGAACAGCTATCTTGGGGCCTACATTCAGGAGGACCAAAAGGACCTGTGTGCTGCAGACAAAGCTTAGCAGGGGCTGCCTACCTAGGCTGACATTCAGGGCAGCAAGGTTGAGAAGAACACTCTAGACAGAGAGTCTACATATGCTCGAGGTGGAGCACGTGGGCTCAGTGATCTAGAAGTGCTTGACATCTAGTAGGAGAACCTTTTGGTATTGTATCGTGTCCTACTTTGTGGATGGACGGAAATATAAAGTGTTGCTTCTATATTTGTTTCTGAGCATTTCTATTTACTGGCTTGCACATCTATGCACATAAGTTAAGAAGTTTGTGATTTCACACTCCACACTACACTGTGTGAGCTTGTGGGCAATACTATTAGTCTTCCGCTGTGTGTACCCTCTGCTGGGTAATTTCTAACACCCTCTCCCTTCTCTTGCAGCTTCGGGTTAATTGCTTACGTCTTGGAGAAAGAAAGCTTGGCAGTGACATTTGTTTGGCCAGAAGGGCTCAGTGGCAGCACCTTCGACCCCCCCAGCTGTCAAGGTTTTACTCTCCTCAGTACAAGCAGCAGATCAGAAAGCAATTTAGTCTCTCACGCACAAGACAATATTGGGCCGAATAGTAGGGCTCACCCCTTCCAAGAGCTAGATCTGCGATTGGTTACAGGCAAGCTTAGCGATAGAGCGGAACCACATCCAGGAGGTCATTCCTTCTCCAGCTGCGCTCGTTTGACACCACCCAGGCACTAGTTGAGCAGAGCCCCATCTATCTTAGCCCACACTTGGTTTTTCTTTCCCCCTAGTACCACGACTGTAGGACATGGACTCGTCCTACCATGTGCCTCGCTTTCTAGTGACGCTTCGTTTCCAGGACTTCCCCCTTCCATTGGCAGAGCGTTTGGCACGGTACTGGAGTTCCCTCCAGAGTTAGCCCCATTAGTAGTGACAGACGACGAGGGGTCCCCAGATTCTGACTGGTGATAGAGCTAAGAGGACCCAAAGTCCATCCCGGAGTAGATCCTTCTTGAGACTCTTGAGGGGGATGAGCTACGTTAGAGGATTGAGATCTTCTCTCAAACCCTACGTTCACCCCTCTATGCTTTCCTTATTTGGGGGCTCACAGGTGAGGAGGTGACCAACCCTGATCCAACAGCCAGCCCATCTGCCCACTACACTGTCCTGCAATACAGGCCTGCACAGCAGCCCATGCAATTGCGGCTCTGCACCATGTCTCTACCCTCTAGATGCGTCCCTGGACCCTGGCTCTTTCAGCCCGACAGCCAGCACTGAAGATAGACATATTTACAGCCCTGAAGGAAGACTGTAGGCCAACCACTCTGATGGGTTTGCCAAAGATGAGGAACACGCCAGTTATCTAGGTGCCAAGCAGGTGCTATGAAGTTTGTGAGAGCGGGGAGGGAATATAAGAGAAGGAACAAGTTTGGACATATGAGTTTCAAAATTAAACGAGACTACTTAATGACTTCGCTTTGAATTGATCCTGAATAAGCAAAGCAAGGTAGATGTTTCATTGTAGTGTCAGATTGGTTTTGTGCTTTTGACACATAAGTCTTCTCCTAATGATAACTATCGATGCATATTGCAGGCTGGCATGACTAAAACAGATGCGGCTGTGCAAACTTTAGCAGACATTAATCCAGATGTCATCCTTGAGGTCTGATAAAATTTATATACAGTTTTATATTGGTACTGGATGAATTTTTAAAAAGCAGGTCCTATCATATGAATAGTTATAGTTCAAGCTAGATTTTTTACAGATCTTTAAATGCTTTTTTAAAAATACCATCTAATTGTCTACTATGTACTTTATACTTCTCGGATTGCATTCCGTGCAGAATCTAGTTGATTAAGCAGAAAGATTATCTTACTTATATGGACTAAAAAGGACAGTGAATTTATAGTATAGTTTGGCACTAACTGCTTGGAATTGGGCAATTGTAGACATAATTGCATCTTCAATATGTGCATTTGTGTTTTTGTGAACACCTTATTGTAAGTGTTACACTTGAAGGAATGCACATATTCATAGGAAGGTAGTGCTTGGCAGTTTCACACCATTAATCAGGGCCACTTCTTTGGAACAGACAGAGTATCAGTGCCACTCTTCTTTTGGAGATAGCGCTTGGCAGTTTCACCTCTGGATTAATCAGGGCCACATTCTTTGGAACAGACTTAGATTAAGAACATGTAACAGATTACGCTAGCTCGGCAGGAACCTTGTTATTGACATATGAATGAATGTGCCACCTGCTGCAAATGACCATTTTACAGGATGGAAGTTCAAAGCATTCTTTCTCCTATTTGCTTGATAGCCTTCCAAACACCTTGTTTCCTTGTGTTTGCATATGTGTTTCTTTTGGTTTCTTGTTTTTGCTTTGTTCCGTGATGTGAGAGGTGACAGCAAGGGATTTCATGAGGTAATTAATTACGTTGGAGTGCCTGCCCCCCGGCCCCCGTGCACGGGTGTGGAAAACAAATGAATCCACCTGAGGAGGGCCATCGTCGGTCTAGATCATATATATGATACGATCATGTATCCTACCCATGTCCAAGAGTGCCTGGCCAGTTTATGTGATTGGGGCTCGTCTATCTGCGGAAACTCGGGACATACCTGCCTCGTCTAGATCAACATCGGGTAGTAAGATAGAATGATCGCGAAAATCCAAAAGCGATACCTAATGTGTGCCTCTCCTCGCACTGAAGTCCACAACAAGGAGAACTTCCCCACTGTGACTTGAGAAATCCATGATGTCTTGGTATATGGCTGTGTATGGTGATACCTCGGTCCCCTCTCGCAAGTCTTTAGCAAAATGAGATGTCTCAAGGGGGAAGTAGCATATTGCAATGAATAGGTCGTGTCGAGAGGCGTGGTGGATCCGGATCCTTAGAAATCTGTAGTGCGTGGCCCGCCTTTCTACGGAGATGGTCCCAATGAGGGAAGATATGTATAGTACTGCCATTCCTTCTGACCCTCGTACTCCACTTGGCTATCTCCCATGTGTATCCATGATTCCATTGACCATTGGTAAAGGGCGCTTTGGGCTCTTGTATGTCTCTGTATAGAAGGGTTTGTCTCGTCTAGTGTAAGACTCCGAAAAGAGAGAGAGAGAAAAAAAGAAAGAAAGATGTATTAACATCTGCAGGAGGCCTTGCAGGCCTATGAGACAAAGTGCAAAACCAAAAGGTAACTTGTACAAGCCACTAAGGGCTCACTAAGGCCTTGTTGCAAGAGAGAGAGAGAGAGAGAGAGAGAGAGAGAGAGATGTATTACCGTCTTCGGGAGGCCTCACGGGTCTATGAGACAAAATACAAAATTAGAGTAACTCATACAAGCCTCTGTGGGCTGAGGCAAAGGTCTCACTAAAGCCCTTTGTTGAGTCCTACACTAAACTAAACTCTAAACTAAAAGCTCAAAGCAAAAGATATGGAGACGTTTATACACTGAATGGCAAATTCATGAAGCTGAAACGTGCATGTTCTATATCATAGTTTTTTCCATACGTTACCATACGCATACGTCATACGAGTACGGAAGTATGATTGGAGTATGGTTTAGCCCTTGGGGCTGAAACATACGTGACCCTAGTTTTACCCAAAAAATTTCAAAAAAATATAGATTGATCATTGATCATTGTACACATTAAATTGACATAGAGGTATTAAACTGAAACTTGAAACTTGTATTAATTTTAAAGTCATCACTCATGAGTCATGAGTCATGAATCGTGATTCATCATTCATGAAAGACTCCAACCTCCAGAGACCGTAGTCATCTGGATTCTAGATTTTGATACATCATGATTCATACATAGTGTCCACTGTCAAATGATGGAATCATAGATCATAGATCAATAATCAATACTACACCAAAAGATCATGATCAAAGGAAGTAGGTACTAGTAACTACACCAAATTTCAAAACATGAAAGGCAAACATCATAAAGAAAAGGCTGCCAGTGTGCCACAGCCCGGAAATAAAGCATGCATGACAATTCACAACCAATGAGGCTCAAGCCTCAAGCTGCATCTTCATCCTCATCGTCTTGCTTATCCTCATCCTCATCATCATCTGCATCAATGCCTACACCCTCCTCCTCCTCCTCCTCCTCCTCCTCATCACTATCATCCTCATCTGCCTCGCCATGGAACTCCAAAAGACTACAGCTGCTTGAAGCTGCAGCAACATCCATCGTTCCTGTAAGTGTAACAATAGGGGCTGCAATGTATTCTCCCTCTGTATGTGCTTGCCTCGCTAGCAGCCTATCATCATCCTTCTCCTTGTTGATCATTTCTAGGGTCACTTCTATCTTCTCAAATCCCCTTTCCTTGATTTTGGAAATGAGACGCAAATTAGTATGGATGTATACCAATTTCTCGGTATTCTTTGGAAGCAACCTATTTCTTCTTTTAGTATGGATAAGAGAGAATGTGCTCCAATTCCTTTCACAAGGAGAAGCACATGTGCCTTGCGAGAGCACTCGAAGAGCTAACCGCTGCAAATTTGGTGTTGTCTCCCACCATTTCACCCCTTGGTGCATTCTCTTTTCATCCTTTGCAATCGCACGAGCAAATGTGCCTGACATGGATTTGTAAATATCCAACTCATCACATAAGGTGCCTTGGCTGTCAACATCATACTTGGTGTACCGCTCTTTGGCATCCATCCACCCATCGTGCACCTCCTTGTTGCTATCTGGATTTTTCTCTCTCCAAATAGGATGGAGAACAAAGGCTGCCGCATGCAATGGAGAATGCATCATATTCCACCTGTCAACACACAAGGCTCTAACATCAGCCAGCTTTAAGGATTCAATCCCATCAATAGTTGCCATCTTCTCGACCATCCGATTAGTGAGTTCATATACAAGTCCCACTTCCCTATCAGCCAAGGGAAGGATCTTCAAAATAGGTGCACAAAGCTTCACAATGAGTCTTGCATCTTGCCAAAATGAAGCACCCAATATAATAGAAGACACCTGTTGTGCTTTCACAGTGCGTGACACCTTCTTCTTGCAATACTCATGATGACAACCATGCGGCGCAATCCATTGTATACCCTCTCATCCAACAAGTTTGCTAATATGATAAACATGTAAGCAAACCATGTTTGTGCTGGCTTCACCAATTCCTTCTTGCTGAATTTTCTATACATTGCTAACACGGTGTGTTTCCGGGTAACAAATGTCACAATCATGTTAGCATATACCAACACTGGCTTCACCCATGCAAGCTTTCCAATGTCCTCGAACAAGAGGTCAAGGCAATGGCATGCGCATCTAGTATAGAAAATGTGAGGCCACTCTTCCTCCACCAATTCTCCTGCGCGCACACAGTTAGATGCATTGTCCATACATACCTGCACCACATTTTCAGCCCCAACATCAAGAATGGCATCTTTTAGTATCCCAAAGATGTACTCCCCTTATACTGCCCACTTGTGTCCACGGACTTCAAAAAGGCTGAACCAAATATGCATGAGACCATAATATTGATTATAGGCCAGCGTCAAGTGTCATACCAACCATCACAAGTTATGATGCAGCCATATTTTTTCCACTTATCCCGGAACTATAGCATCTCTTGATCTATGCATACTGCTTCATTAGTTAGCTCCGTTGTGCACAAAACATTATAGGATGGAGGCTTGAAGGTAGGCCCAACTTGGCCAATGGCACAAACCATCTCCAAAAAATAAGGGCTCCTCACCTTCCAATGAGGAATATCCTCTGCAAAGAAAAAACGACGGAGAGCAATGTATGCATCCTTCCGTGCTTGTGACTCCCATGCCTTTTCCAAGGTTCCCTTTGACATCTTCAACTTCTTTTGCTTTGGCTCATATGCATTGCCAGATGCATTTCCACTTGCAGTACCACTCACTGAGGCATCTCCCAAATCAGCCACATCTTCAACAAGCTGTTTTGCAGTAGTTTTTAGGGCCGCATTTGCTTGCAATCTTCGATAAGTATCTCTCACATTTTCAGGAGGAGCGGTACACTTGTCAACCCCCAAGCCTGTGAGCCTAAGAAAATGTGCCCTTATACGGGTCGGTCCTTCATCCCATGAATGAGGGCAATATTTACATTTACAAGTATATTGGCCCTTCCCCAAAGGCTTTAAAGCCTCTACAAATTCCCATTCTGGTCCTTTTTGTCTTCCCATTTGCAGATCTGCAAGCTGCAAAGTTGCAAAAGAGGGCAAATAAGGCATTGGGCAAAGGAACGAGGGCTTGAAGCCCTTGCAGGCTGCCCTGTTAGATGGCATCAACTAAAGAGAGAGCACTTGCTGCAAAACAAGAAAAAAGAGCAGCCATTGCAATTACCTTGACGCTTGGAGCAGGTAGAGCGTAGAGGTAGGCTGTGGGCTGCAACTGTACAGCGACCACTGACCTCCAAAGCAAGTAGAAGAGGGCAAAGGGCTGCCTAAATAGAGGGCAGCAAGGTGCTGAAGAAGAGGGCAAACTGAAGAAGAGTGAAGGGCTGAGGGGACTCGGGAGTCAGGACTGAAGAAGAGGGCAAAGGGCTGCCTAAATAGGCTCTTGAGAAGAGGGCAAAGGGCTGCCTAAATAGAAGGCAGCAAAGGTGTTGAAGAAGAGGGCAAAGGGCTGCCTAAATAGAGGGCCAACGGCGGCCTAAATAGTCTCTTGAGGTAGCAAGGTCGGTGTGCAGGCAGAGAGTCGGTGATTGGAATTTGGGCGTAGAGTGTAGTACGTACGGCGTTTCTTGGGATTCGGGAGCCTTCACAAGGACGTCGTACGGATTAGAAAATAGGATCCGAGCAATAATATAAAGTACGCATCCCGATTCCCCCCCCCTCCCCCCCAAAAAAGAAAGTGACGTATGGAAATCTGTATGGACATCTGTACGTACGGCTGTATGGAATCTATATTTGAACCACTGTTGCATCCGCATGCATACGGTCCTATTTTCTGTACGGATTCCGTACGGCCGTATGTACGGATTTCCGGTCGTCACTTTTTGGGGGGGGGGATCGGGATGCGTACCTTATATTATTGCTTGGCTCCTATTTTCTAATCCGTACGACGTCCTTGTGAAGGCTCCCGAATCCCAAGAAAGGCTGTACATACTACAGTCTACGCCCAAATTTCAATCAGCAACTCTCTGCCTGCACACCGACCTTGCTACCTCAAGAGACTATTTAGGCAGCCGTTTGCCCTCTATTTAGGCAGCCCTTTGCCCTCTTCTCAAGAGCCTATTTAGGCAGCCCTTTGCCCTCTTCTTCAGTCCTGACTCCCGACTCCCCTCAGCCCTTCACTCTTCTTCAGTTTGCCCTCTTCTTCAGCACCTTGCTGCCCTCTATTTAGGCAGCCCTTTGCCCTCTTCTACTTGCTTTGGAGGTTAGTGGTCACTGTACAGTTGCAGCCCGTAGCTTGCCTCTACGCTCTACCTGCTCCAAGCGTCAAGGTAATTGCAATGGTTGCTCCTTTTTCCTGTTTTGCAGCAAGTGCTCTCTCTTTAGTTGATGCCATCTAACAGGGCAGCCTGCAAGGGCTTCAAGCCCTCTTTGGAAATTGTTCCTTTGCCCAATGCCTTATTTGCCCTCTTTTGCAAATTTGCAGCTTGCAGATCTACAAATGGGAAGACAAAAAGGGCCAGAATGGGAATTTGTAGAGGCCTTAAAGCCTTTGGGGAAGGGCCAATACACTTGTAAATGTAAATATTGCCCTCATTCATGGGATGGAGGACTGACCCGTATAAGGGCACATTTTTTTGGGCTCACAGGCTTGGGGGTTGACAAGTGTACCATTCCTCCTGAAAATGTGAAAGATACTTGTCGAAGATTACAGGCAAAGGCGGCCCTAAAAACTGCTGCAAAACAGCTTGTTGAAGATGTGGCTGATTTGGGAGATGCCTCAGTGAGTGGGCATCTGGCAGTGCATATGAGCCAAAGCAAAAGATGTTGAAGATGTCAAAGGGAACCTTGGAAAAGGCATGGGAGTCACAAGCACGGAAGGATGCATACATTGCTCTCCGTCATTTTTTCTTTGCAGAGGATATTCCTCATTGGAAGGTGAGGAGCCCTTATTTTTTGGAGATGGTTCGTGCCATTGGCCAAGTTGGGCCTACCTTCAAGCCTCCATCCTATAATGTTTTGCGCCCAACAGAGCTAACTAATGAAGCAGTATGCATAGATCAAGAGATGCTAGAGTTCCGGGATAAGTGGAAAAAATATGGCTGCACCATAACTTGTGATGGTTGGTCTGACACTCGACGCCAGCCTATAATCAATATTATGGTCTCATGCATATTTGGTTCAGCCTTCTTGAAGTCCGTGGACACAAGTGGGCAGTATAAGTCAGGGGAGTACATCTTTGGCATACTGAAAGATGCCATTCTTGATGTTGGGGCTGAAAATGTGGTGCAGGTCTGTATGAACAATGCATCTAACTGTGTGCGGGCAGGAGAATTGGTGGAGGAAGAGTGGCCTCACATTTTCTATACTAGATGCACATGCCATTGCCTTGACCTCTTGTTTGAGGACATTGGAAAGCTTGCATGGGTGAAGCCAGTGTTGGTACATGCTAACATGATTGTGATATTTGTTACCCGGAAACACACCGTGTTAGCAATGTATAGAAAATTCAGCAAGAAGGAATTGGTGAAGCCAGCACAAACATGGTTTGCTTACATATTTATCATGTTAGCAAACTTGTTGGATGAGAGGGTATACAATGGATTGCGTCGCATGGTTGTCAGTGATGACTCATGAGTATTGCAAGAAGAAGGTGTCACGCACTGTGAAAGCACAACAGGTGTCTTCTATTATATTAGGTGCTTCATTTTGGCAAGATGCAAGACTCATTGTGAAGCTTTGTGCACCTATTTTGAAGATCCTTCGCCTGGCTGATAGGAAAGGGGCTACCATGGGACTTGTATATGAACTCACTGATCGGATGGTCGAGAAGATGGCAACTATTGATGGGATTGAATCCTCAAAGCTGGCTGATGTTAGAGCCTTGTGTGTTGACAGGTGGAATATGATGCATTCTCCATTGCATGTGGCAGCGTTTGTTCTCCATCCTATTTGGAGAGAGAAAAATCTAGATAGCGACAAGGAGGTGCACGATGGGTGGATGGATGCCATAGAGCGGTACACCAAGTATGATGTTGACAGCCAAGGCACCTTATGTGATGAGTTGGATATTTACAAATCCATGTCAGACACATTTGCTCGTGCGATTGCAAAGGATGAAAAGAGAATGCACCAAAGGGTGAAATGGTGGGAGACATTTGGGACTCACATGCCAAATTTGCAGCGGTTAGCTCTTCGAGTGCTCTTGCAAGGCACATGTGCTTCTCCTTGTGAGAGGAATTGGACCACATTATCTCTTATCCATACTAAAAGAAGGAATAGGTTGCTTCCAAAGAATACCGAGAAATTAGTATACATCCATACTAATTTGCGTCTCATTTCCAAAATCAAGGAAAGGGGATTTGAGAAGATAGAAGTGACCCTAGAAATGATCAACAAGGAGAAGGATGATGATAGGCTACTAGCAAGGCAAGCAGATACAGAGGGAGAAGACATTGCAGCCCCTATTGTTACACTTACAGAAATGATGGATGTTGCTGCAGCTTCAAGGAGCTGTAGTCTTTTGGAGTTCCATGGCGAGTCTGATGAGGAGGAGGAGGAGGATGCAGGCATTGATGCAGATGATGATGAGGATGAGGATGAGCAAGACGATGAGGATGAAGATGCAGCTTGAGGCTTGAGCCTCATTTGTTGTGAATTGTCATGCATGCTTTATTTCCGGGCTGTGGCACACTGGCAACCTTTTCTTTATGATGTTTTGGCTTTCATGTTTTGAAATTTGGTGTAGTTACTAGTACCTACTTCCTTTGATCATGATGTTTTGGTGTAGTATTGATTATTAATCTATGATCTATGATTCCATCATTTGACAGTGGACACTATGTATGAATCATGATGTATCAAAATCTAGAATCTAGATGACTACGGTCTCTGGAGGCTGGAGTCTTTCATGAATGATGAATCACGATTCACGACTCATGACTCATGAGTGATGACTTTAAAATTAATACAAGTTTCAAGTTTCAGTTTAATACCTCTATGTCAATTTAATGTGTACAATGATCAATGATCAATCTATATTTTTCTGAAATTTTTTAGGTAAAACTAGGGTCACGTATGTTTCAGCCCCAAGGGCTGAACCATACTCCAATCATACTTCCGTACTCGTATGACGTATGCGTTTGGTAATGTATGGAAAAAACTATGATCTGAACAGCTCACTAGTGGCTTTTGGCATAAGAGGATGGCTCACATCATTCCCAAAAGCCTTTGCATGCTAAAGAATCTTAACATGGTAGACGTCTTGGGTCTGGTACGGCCTGATATCTCTTTTCGTGAGGGATTTGTTTATGGTAAGATGCATAGCTTGCCTTTCCAAAGATATGAGTAGTCAAGGGTAGCAATCTCTCTTGATCTTGTGCACATGGACGTGGTTGTGCCTATGAACAACGAAACGTTTGGTGGAAAGAAATATATTCAAACTCTTATAGATAACTATTCCAGAAAGCTTTGGGTGTATTTCTTGAGCAAAGAATCAAATACATTTTCTCAATGCTTGAATTGAAGGCTCTTGTTGAGAAAGAAAGCGGTAGGAAAATCAGAATTTGGAGATCTAACAAGTGAGGTGAGTATAAAAGCAATGATTTCAAATGATTTTGCAAGAAGAATGGCATCAACAACAAATTTTTAGAGTTCATGACTGCCTATACTCCTCAATAGAATGGATTGCAGAGAGAAAGAACATACATCTAATTGGGGCAACTAGGTTGATGCTCAAAGATATGGCTATGCTAAACATTTACATCTGCATATGAACTGAATAGGTGTCCCACTAAAGCAGTGAATGACATGACACCATATGAAGTGTGGTAAAATAAGAGGCCAAGTGTTATGCATTTGAGAGATTTTGGCTGTATCTATTATGCACATGTTCCAACACAACAAAGGAAGAATGGACAACAAAGAAGACTTGCATTTCCATTAGGTACAGTGAGCAAAGCAAAGCATATAGGCGGTACCATCTTGAATCCACAACATAAACCTTAGCAGGATATAGAAGAAAAGCCACTATGTTGTCTCAAAATTGCAGCTAGACATTGGGATAGATGAAGAGGAGAAAGTGGAAGGGGATGCTTCCGAACCTTTGTGACTCAAAATTGGACACTTTGAGGATGAAGACAAAGTTCGGTTCCTATGGGTTGTGGCAACCAATCATGCATTGCTTTGGCCAAGAATTTTGTGGATCATTCTAGGACTAAGCACATTGATATGAGATATCACTTCATTCATGTGAAGGTAGCAAATCAGTAGGTCCCAATGATCTATTGTTCTACCAAGGAAAATTCAATAGGTACATTGACCAAGATTTTGCCAAAGGCCTACGCAAGCATCTTGGTGGTACAATAGGATAACTTGTTTCTTTAAACGGTGAGTGTAATGCATGCTAGTGCAATCTCTAAGCTTCAAGGAAGACATCTATAACCATTTTGCTTTAAAGGAGCGTGGGGATTATGCTCAACAATGAATGTCTATTCTTCATGTCTGCAACATCCATTTTGTTGAGGAGTGTAGGAAGTGATGAACTGTTGTTGATGCCTTTTTTTTTTCAAAAATTTTTGAACTTATTACTTTTGTACACACTCCCTTTGTCAAATCTCAAAATTTTGATCTCTTGCCACTTTGTTTCTCAATAAGAAGCTTTGAATTCAAAGAATTGAGAAAATGTGTCTGATTTCTTGCTTAACAAATCCACTCAAATTTTTTTGAAACAATCATCTACGAAAGTAAGGATATATTTCTTTTCATAAAAAGTTTTGGTGTTCATAGATCCTGTGTGCACAAGATTAAGAGGGGCTTTTGCCCTTATCTTCTTATATATTTGGAAAGGCAACTTGTGCATCTTCTTGGAAACGTAGCATTCACAAAAAGAGAGTTGTAGCTGTACTGGACCAAAGGCATCCACCATGTTAGCGTGCAAAGGATTTTGGAATTGATTTGGCAAAAAAGTCAATAGTGAACTGTTCGGATGTAAGACATGCATATTCTGGCTTCATAACTTTGGCATTAAATGTATAAAGGTCTCCATATCTGTTGCATGAGACAAAACAAATCCTTAATTGTGCAGTTTAAGCTTGTGAAAAGAACATCATTCCCGTGATCACATATGGTAGAAACTAGAAGCAAGTTCTTTTTAAGCCCTGGCACAAATTTAACCTTCTTCAATTACTCACATATTTTCATTTCAATCCCATAGTGGGATCTTCCCATGTCCTTTGATATTCGACTTGTAGGTATTTGCAACCTCCACCACGCTACTTGTGGACTCATTTATTTATTGAAACCACTTTTTAAAACTGTCATGTGCTTATTAGTACCTAAGTCTTATCAACACTAAATCAAAGATGGCAGCGTTTACCATAGGTAGCTCTCATATGCTAACGTGAGATGATCTTGCCGACATAGCTTTTCCTTATAGGATGGCATCAAGATGATAATTAGAACTTGCATATTTTGTGGCTGCTCATGAGTGGACTGTTTTTCACCCTCAAGAATCAGATGACTGTGCTATAGATGCATCCGAAAAATCACATGGTTGGGCATCAAGTGGCTGTATAAAAGACTCATATTATATCATCCTGGTAGAGCAAACCAAGCATTTCTTGATATGAAGGCATCTTGACATGAATTGCCATGTTGAGGTTGGAGACAATTTTTAAACGATGGTGCCAAAGAATTGAAAGTGATTAGCATAAGGTCTTCATCCATGTACATGAGGAAAATGATCAATATTGCCTAATCACATTGGCTGCCCAAGATAGAGAGCAAGAGTGTTTACTCTAAGGAGCATCCTTGCTATGTAGAATCACAATCACAGGCAAATTCCTCCAATAGGGGTCTTGTGTTTCTCTATAGTAAATGTTAATAAATTCTTCTCCTGAAGAAGGGTGGAATAGGACATATTATATTTGCTTATGTGGGATGTGTTGACTATATATTGACAATCGATGATTGTACCTTGATGATGGCTGGGATTGCATGGATCTCTCATATTATTAAGGCTGCACAAAAGTGGCTTCTAGCTTTCATTTTTCCTTCCATATAAAATCAGTAATAAGAATCTGTTACTCCTACCTTCTACCAAATGCTTAGTCTTTAGACATAGGTGTGACCAACACAAAACGACCCCCCCCCTCCCCGCCCCCACCCGCCCACACACACACACACATTTTTTGGTGAAATCTTTGATTGATTATATTATATGAGTAGCAACCTCAAAAAAAGGTGCTAAAATTACATCAACTGAAAATTTCAGTATATGCCAAAAAGACCTCATGATCTATGCAGCGGGTCTGCAAGCAATCAAAGAAAGATTACTGCAGAGAACGCCTAAAAAAGCCAAACAGAGAGAAAGTAGGATCACCAAAGACTTTACAATTCCTATATGTCCATAAAGTCCATAGTGCCCAGTAGCGAACCCAAACGAAGAAAAGATGAAACTCCGGTCTAGATGGATGAAACCCAAATAGCCAGAAGAATTTCCCAAACGGAACAGATGGGAATCTCGCTCGCAGGTGCTGTCGAAGCAGATCAAAAAACTCACGAGAGCATGGACAATGCCAAAACAAGTGAGGCACAATCTCCGAAGAAGCTGAATATCTATGGCAAAGTGCAGGAGCAATGTGTCGATGAGCTAATAGCTGTCCAGATGGAAACACTCCCAAAAGAACTCGCCAAAAGAAAACCTGTTGCCGAAGTGGTACTTTATAGGCCCAAAATTGCTGTAATCTTTTCCTCCACCACTTGGTTGGGTGATGCATTCGCCAAACAGAATCACCTCTCTCTGAAACCCAAGGTCGAGGCAAAAGGATTTTATACAATGCAGGTACAGTAATTTGTGATAGCCTCAAAGGACGAGAAGAGAACCCTGGAGAAGTCAAAGTCCAATCTTCCAGTCGGTCCTGGAGTTCCAAAGGAGGAATCGGAACAAAGGGCGAAAGCATAGAAGTAATTTGTCGCCACAAAGGACGATAATGAGAGCCCAATCCATATGTAGTGGCTGCTAGAGAAAAGGGGAGCACAGTACCAACATCATCTATAACATCAGCAACCGAGGTGATGCCTTTAAACGAGACAAAGTAGGAACGTCGAGGTTCCTGTAAAGCCAAGGGAGGCTGAAAGACTTTCGATCAGTAAATGCTTTCAGCTCTCAAAGAATTCCCAAAAAGGCCAAACAAAGAGAAAGTAGGATCACCAAAGACTTTACAATTCCTATATGTCCATAAAGTCCATAGTGCCCAGTAGCAAACCCAAACGAAGAAAAGATGAAACTCCGGTCTGGATGGATGAAACCCAAATAGCCAGAAGAATTTCCCAAACGGAACAGATGGGAATCTCGCTCGCAGGTGCTGTCGAAGCAGATCAAAAAACTCACGAGAGCATGGACAATGCCAAAACAAGTGAGGCACAGTCTCCGAAGAAGCTGAATATCTATGGCAAAGTGCAGGAGCAATGTGTCGATGAGCTAATAGCTGTCCAGATGGAAACACTCCCAAAAGAACTCGCCAAAAGAAAACCTGTTGCCGAAGTGGTACTTTATAGGCCCAAAATTGGTGTAATCTTTTCCTCCACCACTTGGTTGGGTGATGCATTCGCCAAACAGAATCACCTCTCTCTGAAACCCAAGGTCGAGGCAAAAGGATTTTATACAATGCAAGTACAATAATCTGAGATAGCCTCAAAGACGTGAAGAGGACCCTAGAGAAGTCAAAGTCCAATCTTCCAGTCGGTCCTGGAGTTCCAAAGGAGGAATCGGAACAAAGGGCAAAAGCATAGAAGTAATTTGTCGCCACAAAGGACGATAATGAGAGCCCAATCCATATGTAGTGGCTGCTAGAGAAAAGGGGAGCACAGTACCATCATCATCTATAACATCAGCAACCGAGGTCATGCCTTTAAACGAGACAAAGTAGGAACGTCAAGGTTCCTGTAAAGCCAAGGGAGGTTGAAAGACTTTCGACCAGTGAATGCTTTCAGCTCTCAAAGAATTCCCAAGCAAAGATTGCCGTCCATTCCATTCCAGATGAGAAAGAACATGCTTCCAGTCAAGAAGCAAGCGGGAGACAAAAGGGCATCCAGGCAAAGTGCCATCAGTGCAGCCAAAAAAGAAATCCCAGTGATCGAATTGCCAATGACCAAACACAGAAATACTGATATGAGCGACCAGAGTCCTAATCATAAGAGCCCAAGGCTGATCACCTTGTAGAAATTGCAGCAACATTTTCCCCCTGTGGGCAAGAATATGCACATGAATATCCGTGATGTTCAATCTACCATGCATCTTGGGAGAACAAATGTGATGCATCAAAAGTAGCTTGAGACTTTTTCTGCCATGTTTGGATCGCCAAAAGAGTTCCATAAACACAGACATGAAAGATGTAAGATCTGCCTTAGTGAACATGATGAATGGCAAGTAAAATTGAATATATGCCACAAGGATGTGTTGGGGTAAAGGCACATTGCCACCCTTTAAATGTTACGACTGCTATGACTGTCCTAAGACAGTCATAGGTGAATACCTAATCCTACTAAAACCTTTGAGTTTGTGGTGTGGCTCAACACATTCTTACACACCCACACTCCTTGTGTCATGCTCTCCTACTGTTGCACTCCCCCCTTTCCCTCACAAGTGGTATCAGAGCTACCCTCTCCCTCTCACTCCGGTCTACCCATCCCTTCTCTTCCAGCGTTTTCCCTTTCGGTGTAGGCAGCAGCGAGCACGCACGCTGCTCAAAGCAGCAGCAGTCGCGCGCAGCAGGTGCGCGACCAGCCGCGCGCAGCAGGAGCGCGAGCAGCCATAGGTGCAGCAGCAGCTAGCTGCTGCTAGCAACCGGCGGCCGCAGCTCCAAGGCGGGCGCAGCCAGCGCGCGCAGCGCGCAGCATCGACCGGCGTCCGCAGCTCCAAGGCGGGCACAGCCAGTGCGCGTAGCGCGCAGCATCGATCGCGACCAGCCGCGACAGGCAGCCGACCGTGCAGCTGTTAGCTGTCGGGTCGTGTGACCAGCAGCAGCCGGTTGCACACAGGCAGCCGACCTCGATCAGCGGGTTGTGAACAGCAGCGTCCTCGGGATGCGTGCACGTACAGGTACAGCCGTACCGGCTGTACCCTCAGCCAAGGGAATTTTGACATTTTTTTTTGGGGATCCGTGCCCTCGCAGGTACAGAAGGTACAGCTGCACAGGCACAAACAGAATTTGTTTAGGGAAGAAGGAAAAAGTGAGAGCACTCTGCTCTTTTGCGTGGTACTTGCAAGTACACGCAGGTACAAAAGTACAACGAGGTTTTTTCTTGATGCATTTCCGGAATTTTTCAGTTCTAAAACTGTGTTTGAGGGACAGCAAGTACACTCGTGTCCCTCGTGCTTGAGGTGACTAGTGCCACAGTGTGTGGTGGTTGCACAGTTATTTTTCGGGAAGGTCAGATGTCTTGATTTGCAGAGGGCTTTTATGCTTACACTGAGTGCAAATCTCAGTTTTTCGGGTGACTATTACAAAGGGCTTTTGCCTGGAAGTGTATGTAGTGTATGCCTTGAGGTAGTGTGGAGCCAGGGTGCCCACATTGGTCTTGTTTCCGCAGTGTACTCAGTGACATTTCTTGCAGGTCACATTCTGTGTACGACACTTTGAAAATCTCAGTTGAGCCACGCTTGGCCAGGGCGCATCGAGTTTACTCGGTCCCTAACTGTCCATCGTTGACAGAGCTCAAAAGACTTTCTTTTCGGTGTTTGTACGTTGGGATCTGTGTTGCTACTGTGCACACAGGCAATTTATGCATTACATTGTCAGGTGAAAGTGCCAGGAGAGCGCTGAACTTTGTATGCTACCTCATTGTTGAGGGTGTTTTTCACTTGGTACAGGTGTCAAATCAAGGGGCTTTTGCCCAGATTTTGCTTGTGAGCACTTGAGTTACTGTTTGAGAACTTCAGATGCCTTTTATCCCCTTGGCAGAAGGGTGATTGGTTGGGATTTGTCCCATGATTTGTTGCAGGTTTGTGACAGGCTGAGGTGTTTGGAGCTTTTTTCAGTGGACAAAACAGTGTATGCCAAGTGGTTTATGCATATAAAATCAGTGCAATACCTCATCTGAGGTGGGAGAAGTGTTCAGGACATCAGTGTTTTGTGTTTCGTCAGATGATGATGCACTTGTAAAGCACTTGTGGAACAGCTGCAGCATTCTGTAGTTACTGTTTTATGCCTATTTGAGCACGGTACAGTGTGTCAGAAGGAACAATGACTGGAGGGAAAATTTTCTGTTTTGCTGCAGGATTTTTGACAGTAAAAAACAGCACTATTGTGAGTGCTCCTGGCTCTTCATAGAGCAGTTTTTCTGAGAAATCAGAATTTTATTTAGTCATTTTTTTGACTTACAGGGAGTCGGGCACTTTCCTTGTCTGATATGGCATCAGGGGGAAGTGAATCCTCAATACTGAACATAAAGAAATTGGAAGGGGCACACAATTATGCATTATGGGCAGAACAGTGTTTGAATGTACTTCTGCTAAAGAAGATTTCTAAGCCCATAAGGTTGAAGGGTGTCCAGCCATCTGGGATGGCAGATGATGAGTGGGAGGAGCTTGATTTGTCCGCAAGGGCGGCTATCATGCTTACTCTCACTGATTCTCTTGTGTTCAATGTTCAGGCAGAAAAGACCTCTTATGGCCTATGGCAGAGGCTAGAAGAGTTGTATGCCCAAAAGGGTTCAGCCAGTAAGGTTTATTGGCTGAAAAAGCTCACTGACCTTTGCATGAAGGAAGGTACAGCTATGACCTCACATTTGAGTGAGTTCAATGCCATCTTTACACAGCTTATCGCACAGGGATTGAACCTTGATGAGGAGTTCAAGGCTACTTTCTTGTTGTGTACCCTCCCTGAGAGTTGGGACACTTTCAAGACCACCCTGTCAAATTCAAATGTCACTCTTATGTATGCTGATGTGGAGAGCTCTCTTCTCATGGAGGAGATGAGCAGGAAGAATAATGCGGCAGCAAGTCTTCCAATGCTTTTGCAGGTACAAGATAGAGGTAGGACTCAGCAGAAGGGGAGATCTGCTGGCAAGTCCAAATCCCATAGTCAGTCCCGTGGTAAGAAAGATATTGAATGCTTTTATTGTGGCAAAAAGGGACACGTGAAGTCTAAGTGTTTCAAGTTTATACGGGATCAGAAAGCCAAGAAGGCTGAGGCAAAGGATGCAGGCAGTGGAAGCAAAGGCAAAGGCAAGGCCAAGGGAGATGACACTGATGCAGTGAATGTTGCAGCAGAGGACAGTGACAGTGACAGACATGATGTATTATGTTCTTCTGCTGTAATTGCACATACATTGGTTGTTGATGGCCATGACATGTACACCTGGATCTTGGATTCAGGTGCTTCTTTTCATGTTACGCCTCATAGGGAGTGGTTTACTTCCTACACAGGTACTCATGGAATTGTTCACCTTGGGAACAACTATGCATGTCAGATTGCAGGGATTGGCAGTATACAGATAGTATTCCCTGATGGACGCATATTTATACTTGATGGTGTTCGCCATGTGCCGCAAATCAAGAAAAATCTGATTAGCACTGGCTTGTTGGATGACAGTGGTTACCATACCACATTTGGGGATTCCAAATGGGTGATTACTGATGGCCAGGTTGTAGTGGCTGAAGGTTATAAGAGTGATACCTTGTACCCTCTTTATGTTTCCAGTGTAGGTAATCATGTTGTTGCCATAACCGAGCTGCCGAAGGTTTCATTGTGGCATAGCCGGTTGGGACACATGTCCGTTAAAGGAATGCAAGAACTGTCACGTTTGGGTTATCTGCCGTCTCTTTCTTTTTCAGATTTGCCTACTTGTGATCATTGCATTTTTGGAAAGCATTCTATGACTCCTCATAAGAGGAGAACTCCCCAGAATAGAGCACTGCTTGATCTAGTGCACACTGATTTGTGTGAGATGCCACAGCTATCACTAGGGGGTGCAAAGTATTTCATTACTTTTATTGATGATGCCACACGCAAAGTGTGGGTCTATTTCTTGAAGCATAAGAGCGATGCCTTAGATGCTTTCAAGAAGTTTGTCGCTCAGGTTGAGAATCGGACAGGATGCAGGCTGAAATGCCTCAGATCCGATAATGGGGGTGAGTATGTGTCACATGCTTTTGTACAGTTATGCGAAGCTAAGGGCATTAAACAGGAACTCACAGCCCCTCATAATCCATCTCAAAACGGTGTGAGTGAGCGGATGAATCGAACTATTCAGAAGAAAGTTCGATGTATGTTGTCTTACGCTGCATTGCCCCATGGCTTTTGGGCAGAAGCCGTGCAAACAGCAGTTCACCTAATTAACAGGTTGCCGAACAAGGCTTTGGAGTTGAAAGTGCCAGAGGAGGTGTGGTCTGGCAAGCCACCTTCATATAAGCACTTACGTGTGTTTGGCTGCGAGTGGTTTGCTCATGTACGCAAAGAACTGCGCACCAAACTGGAGCCAAAGTCTTTCAGATGCATCTTCATGGGTTACGGTGACGAAGGTGAAATGGGGTACAGGTTATGGGATCCCGTCAAATGGAAGATTATACGCAGCAATGACGTCATCTTTAAAGAGGATAGTGTACACAAAGAACCCATGCAACCTGTGGAATACAGGAGGGTTGTTTATGATGATGTCGGACAGCAAAGAATGCCCATTAATATGCAGCAGCAGGCTGCTGTAAATAACCCTGTTCAAGAGGGTATACAGGCTGAAAATCAGCCAGACAATTTTGCCAATGATGCACCACTGGATATGCCAGCAAATGGCGCTGTAGGACAGCCAAATATGGTGGTAGAGCCACCCGTCATGCATGACGAACAGGCTAGACAGCAGCCTAATACGGAGCATTTTGTTAGGAGGAGCACCCGTGTACAACGGCCTCCTGACAGGTTTGTTCCAGGAGCCAATAATGTGGCTGATTTTATCATGCTGACAGATTGTGGTGAGCCTTCCAGCTTCAGGGAAGCTATGGAAAGAACAGAGAAAAGGAAGTGGGAGAAAGCCATGCAATCAGAAATGGACTCCCTACTTCAAAATGATACATGGGACTTGGTGCAGCTACCTGCAGGCAGAAAGGTTTTGCCATGCAAGTGGGTTTACAAAGTCAAAGTGGATTCAAATGCTTTACCGAGGTATAAGGCCAGATTGGTTGCCAAGGGATTTAAGCAGGAGAAGGGCATTGACTTTGATGAGATCTTTTCCCCTGTAGTCAAGATGACTACTTTGAGAGCAGTGTTAGCTCTTGTTGCTCATGAGGACATGGATTTATGTTAGATGGATGTGAAGACTGCTTTTCTTCACGGAGATCTCCATGATGAGATCTACATGAGTCAGCCAGAGGGATATGCTGTTAAAGGAAAAGAGAAGCTTGTGTGTAAGCTCAAGAGGAGCTTGTATGGACTCAAGCAGGCACCAAGGGAATGGTACAAGAAGTTTGATGCCTTCATGCAGTCCCAAGGATATCATAGGTGTGAGACCGATCACTGCTTGTACACCAAACGGGCAAAGGATGGCAGTTTGATGCTACTCATTCTGTATGTGGATGACATGCTGATTGCCAGCAAATCTCAGCAGGAGATTATTGCTTTGAAGAAGCAACTACATAAGTCTTTTGACATGAAAGACTTGGGTGATGCAAATCACATACTAGGTATGCAGATTACTCGTGATAGGTCTAAGGGACTTTTGTCTCTATCACAGGAAGAGTACATTGGCAAGGTACTGCAGAGGTTTAAAATGGAGGGGGGGAAGTCTATTAGTACCCCGTTGCCTCCACATTTAAAACTCAGCAGTAAGGACAGCCCCAGATCAGATGATGATAAGGCTGAGATGGCCAAGGTTCCGTATGCATCTGCAGTTGGTTCTTTGATGTATGCCATGGTTGCCACTCGTCCGGATATTGCTTTTGCGGTGGGAGTCATCAGCAGGTATATGGCAAATCCAGGCAAGCGGCACTGGGAAGCAGTGAAAGGCGTCTTGAGGTATCTCAAGGGTACCAAAGACTTGTGCATATGCTATGGTAGGCAGGATGCATTGGTGCATGGTTTTACAGATTCAGACTATGCAGATAACCGGAAGTCTACTACCGGTTATATTTTCACATTTGCAGGAGGTCCTATATCATGGGTGTCTCGGTTGCAGAAATGCATTGCACTGTCAACCACTGAAGCTGAATATATTGCAGCCACTGAGGCTTGCAAGGAAGCAATATGGCTTACTCGGCTGGTGGGAGATTTGGGCATTACAGGAGATATGCCAGTTTTGCATTGTGATAGTCAGAAGTTGCTTTTTCCGAAGCTCAGCCAAAACCCAATCAGTGTGTTGTCGGCGAGTGAGTTCCCACCCCAAAGGATAACCAAGATGACGAACAAACTGAGTGGGTGGAATGATATCCCCGGGCCATAATAGACTATGCCAGTCTTTGGAATGCAAAGGGAGCAGCTTAGACTTCCGAAAATTAACAAGAAGACGAGCTGCCAAACCATAAATAGAGAGGGCTTGCATCAAGGCTCCAAGATCATGGGGCGTATTCTTCGGGGTAAAGAAAGAATCATCAGCATAAGCTTGAGCAACCATGCTGCAATTAGCATCCAATTCCAAGCCATGAAGTGATCCTCTAGCCACAAGATGATCAATATATTGCAGCATAGGATGAGTAGCAATGGCATACAGTAAAGCACTGAGAGGGCATCAATGGCGGACCGAACAACGAAGAGTCCACTCATCAGAGATATCCCCAGAGATAATGCAAGCCGCATTGCTATCTCTGTAAAGCCAGTAAATAACCTGCTGCATTTTTTGTCCAAACCCCAAAGCTCGCATAGTTTGCGAGATGAAATCCCATGGAATTGTGTCAAAGGCTTTTGCAATATCTACCTGCAAGAGTAGAACATCCTGCTGCGTGTATTTGGCATATTCAATCCCAATATATATATAAGCATTGGCAATGTTATCTGTGATATGGCGACGTGGAACAAAGCCATATTGGGAGGGATGCAACCCATCATACAAATAACCTTTAATCCGATCAACCACCATTTTGGCAATGATCTTGTGAATGACTGGCATGAGCGTGATTGGCCTCCAATCACCCAATGAATCACATAGCTGCTTTTTTGGAATCAGCTTGAGAAGACCCTTTTTCCATGACAAAGGCATCTGCTGATTTTGCCATGCTGTATTTACCATTTGTAGCAAGGTGAATTTAAGAAGATCCCAAAATGCAAGAAAAAATTCAACAGTGAGACCATCCCATCCTGGAGATTTCCATCTGCCACAGGATCTCAGTGCATCAGACAATTCCCTTTCAGTGAAGGGATGTTCAAGTTCGAAAACCTGAGCATCAAAGAGAATTGGATGAAGATGCTGCAAAAGAAGCTGACGCGCAGACAGGACCCGAGGAGAAAGAGTATCCAGATGCCCAAAATGAGTGGAGAAGTGCTGCACACATAAATCAGCAAGCTATGAACGAGATGTTGACCAAGAACCATTAGGCATCCGGTTCCGACAGATATTGGCTGCCTGTCTTTTGTAGTGTAAACTCTTAAAAAATTGCTTGGAAGAGCAGCCTTTATCCAAAAATGCCCGTTGTCTGGATCGAGTTTCCCATTGAGCAATCTTTTTGCGATCATTAGATTGAAGAGAGAATTGAGCCTGACATAAGAGAATGCTTTCCTCTGAAGACAAATGGCGAAGATGAGCAAACTCTGACATGTAAATTTGGCATGTGCTACAGTCTCCCTTGTGGCTTGCATATAGGATTTGCCATAATCTCGAATAACTGCTTGCATCCGAGCAACAAAAGCCTGCCAAGCATAATCCAAACCAATGCGTATCTGATGAGAGAGAGGCTGAATAGCATAAGAGACCAAGGCTTTAAAGTCAGCATGCTCCAGATAACTATTATTAATCAGCAAAAGCCTTCGGCAAGGCAATCTGTTAGTGGGAAATTCATGTAAGGAAAGCCTCAACTAAAGAGGAGCATGATCCGAATGTGTGAAAGCATGATCAACCCAAATTTGACAAGTAAAGGCATCACAATGCTGTGGATCAATCTGATACCATCTATCCAAGCGTGCCCGATAAGAAGATTGAGCATTATGCTGAAAGGTATAACCCGGAAGCATGGGCTGTAATTACTTTCAGAGATCAACCAGGGGCAACTGAAGTAAAAAATCAGACCATGCCTGTGTTTCAGAAGCCAACATATGAGTGTGGCCTTGTGAAGATAGTGGGAGAGAGGGAAGGAGTCTCACTTGCGGCTTTCTCACATACACAATGGGGGAATACACACAAAGGTGGAGGCTGAAAACAGTTTTCCTCTTCTTAGTTGTGTAAGCCAAAAGAACTCTAGTACAAAGAAATAGAAGAACCCTATATGTGGGTCTCAAACCAAACTCAACTAACTAAGGTGGCATACTAACTGAGCCACGAACTAGAGTAGATAAGGATAGTTGTCATCTAGCTATTATTCATGGGTGGTGTACCAACCGCATCTGCAGCTAACAAGTTGGTGACATAAATGCACAACGGTCACCCTGGCATATCGCGAGTGGAGCTCGATATCTCAACACTCCCCCTCAAGCTCAATCCCAATTCCTGCACACCAAACAGGTCTCTGAACTTGCGCAGCTTCTCTGCGTCCAATGCCTTCGTGAATATGTCAACTACCTGATCCTCTGTGCTGACATAAACTAGATCAATAAGACCTAGTAAAACCTTCTCCCGCACATAGTGATAATGTACCTCAATGTGCTTTGTTCTAGCATGATAGACTGGGTTATTTGCCAAGTGTATACTGCTCATGTTGTCACAATAAATGACAATTGGCCCATCTGTAGGCTGATGCATATCATAAAGTAGCTTATGCAACCAAGCTACCTCACATGCAGCCATTATTGCACCCCTGTACTCAGCCTTTGTGCTCGACAAGGCAACTGTAGGCTGTTTCTTGCTGCTTCAGGTGACCGCAGCACTCCCAAAAGAGAACACATATCCACTGGTAGATCGTCTATTAGAAATACTACCAGCCCAATCAGCATCAGTGTATCCATGCAACTGTATCTGAACCCCAGCCTCATAAAATAGTCCATACTGCAATGTGGACTTCACATACATGAGTATGCGTCTAGCCGCATCCAAATGCGGTTTCCTTAGAGCCTGCATAAACTGACTTACCAATCCAACACCATAGCTTAAATCTGGCCTGGTAATAGTCATATAAATCAAAATTCCTACTATGCGTCTGTACATAGTAGGGTCTTCTAGAAGCTCACCTGCATCTGTGCTCAGCTTCACATTCTGCTCCAAAGGAACTGAAATAGGCTTACAACCTGTCATCCCATATTTGGACAGCAAGTCCAATCCATACTGCCTCTGCAAGAGCTGTATCCCACTTGGTGATCTAATCACCTCAATGCCCAAGAAATAACGCAGCTCTCCCAAATTCTCATCTCAAACTTCTGCTTCAATAGCATTTTCACATGAAGGATATCTTCATCACTATCACCTATGATGATCAAATAATCAACATAAATGACAAGCAGCATAATACCTTTCTCTGTTTTTCTCACATAGAGTGAGAAATCTGCCTTGGAAATCTGAAAGCCAATAGTGACAAGATACTGTCCTATCTTATCAGACCATGCTCTAGGTGCTTGCTTCAAGCCATACAAGGCTTTCTTCAACCTACAAACAAACTCAGGATGAATAGCATGAACATAACCTGGTGGCTGCTCCATAAAGACCTCTTCTTGCAAATCATCATGCAAGAAGGCATTCTTTACATCCATCTGATGTAAAGACCATCCCTTTGATGTAGCCATAGCAATGACTGCTCTTACAGTTGCCATCCTTGCAACCGGACTGAATGTTTCTTCATAATCAATGCCATATGTCTGTACATCACAACACACAATAATTTATTTTCATTCATTTTGGAGGACTATCCAGGCTGAGTACCTTGACATAAAAAGAGTGATCTGGAGCATACATAGAGATGATTTAAAATGCATAATCTTCATGGGATGCCTCATCTTGTGGAGGCAAATTCACTGTAAGTAGATTTGCATTTTCTGTCTTTGCTTTGTCTCTGCAGAACTTCTCACTATGGTTGTTTTTGCCACAGTGTTTACATGGATTAACTTTGAAGCAGTCCTTTGAAAGGTGATTTGTCTTTCCACAGTGATTGCAAGGAGAATACTTGCCCTTCTGGAATTTCATAACATAAGCAGTGTCATTGCCTTTCCTTAACTCCATATGTCTTTCTTCTTCTTGGAGATCTGAGATAATGCCTTCAAGGTTTGGATTGGGAAGATTCTTCAAAGTGCTTACAATGTGATCAAAGCTTTCAGGCATACTCTTAAGTAGTACTGCCATAGCATCATCAGGGGTGATAGGAGAGTTGATAGAAGCTAACTGAGTCATAAGACTCCGCATATAGTTGACATGGGCAGCTAAAGTAGTATCACTTGCCATCTTTAATTCAAAGAAAGAGATTTTAAGTGATAGTTTAGAAATATGAGAGCTTGCACCAAAAATCAAATCTAGCTTCTGCCATGCTTCCGATGGAGACTCCAAGTCAGATATATGATGTATGTAATCATCACCCAAAGCTAAAGCAATTATACCATATGCTTTTTCTTCTCTTGCTGGATCCCTTGCTGGTCGTGTCGGAGCGGAAGATTCCCCAGCATTTGAGGCCGTAGAAGAGGCGGTAGGAGTAGGTTTGACAAGTCCCCATAAGTTCTCCCGCATTAATGCAAATTTTACCTTCATTTGCCATGTATGGAACCCCTTTCCATTGAACTTCTCAAGATTATATAAAGTAGCCATGAGAGGGTCTAACCCAGATATTGGGCAGTGTCTATCTCTCTTACAAGGCAAAAAGAACTGAAATACTTCCAAAGTATAGCCACTTGATGTAGCAAATAGTAGTGACTAGTTTTCAAACAATGATGCTACTTTTGCATGCTTCATAGGAGTGAATGAAATAAACACTTTCCAATCACATCCAAGTCTAGCAAGTCAAAACAAAGCTGAAGCAACACTTGTAGTGAAGTTATTAAAAACTTCAAAAGACCAGAAATGCTAGAGTAGCATTTTATGTAGCATCATTTTCAAAAGTATGTCAAAACTGTCAAAACTAAAGAGCTGAACTTGGAGGGCTCATATCACACTCTTCAAAGCAAAAGAAAGAGGGCTTTCTGAGGCAAAAGAAAGCTGGTATACCACAGTAGATCCTCTGGAAGGAAGAGGCGAAAATATGCGTCAGGTCGCCTTCACCTTCATGAACAAAGTCGACTGGTTTTTCTCTGTTTTCTCCTTCAATATGCAGCCATTGCTGCTCAGATTTCAGCACAAGGTAGCTCTAGGTATGGAGAAGCTTGCCCTGGAAGGAATTAGGAAAAGACAGAGCAGGTGCAGAGAACTTGCAGTAGAGGATTTCGACGACTTTTCTGCAATGGCGACGAGCAGCGCGCGAATTTCGTCGATTCCTTCCAGCCCAAAGTTCGCCCCAACCAGAGGGATCTCCAGCAGAAAGGGCGTGGGAAATGGTTGAGGATTGAAGGAGAACAAGCTCAAGCAAAATTTTGGGAGAAGAGGGAGAGATGGTGAAGAAGAAGAAGAAGAAGATGATGATGATGTGGCAGAAATGGGCTCAAGGAGGATCAAATGGCTCTGATACCATGTTGGAATACTGAAAGAAAGAGTAGAGTGGACACAAAATCAGAATACTTGCTTATAGAATGAAGAAGAAAGAGGTCCTTAAGTAGGCACCTCATACAAGGTCACTGACATCACTGATGACCTCAAAGCTCCTCAATCATCTCCTCAATCTGCTCCTAGATTCACTCAATCATTCTATGTGGCTTTTCCACCACCTAACTGTGCTTGTGGGCACCTAACTGTGCCTCTAGCACTCACACATAGAAACATAAGGTGTGCCTGAGGCATACACCTTGAGATATCCCAACACCAGGTGCTCTCAAAACATCCTTGGTCTTCCTTACTCCAGGTGTAACAACAGAAGGAATACCCAACTCATCATCAATGCTCTGTTCTGAGCCAGTGGATTCACCATCCACGTAAGAGTGACCTGCATTCACATCAAACATGGGCTGATCTACCTTCTCTTTTCCTTTTCGTGATACCTGCGTACCACTATCTGCATTGCTTTGAGGAGATTCTCCTGATCTCAATCCGCCTGTCCATGGTGAAGTATGTGAACCACTGCTAGAGGACACTGCAGGTCCACTGATCTTTTGTGATTGCTGCTGTGAATTCTGTGCAGCATTACCATTTTGTGCATCTACATCAATCATTACATTTACTGGTTTATATAAGCTGCTCATCTCATCAAAAACAACATCTCTGCTCACTGTTAACTTACGAGTAGAAGGGTTATAGCATCTATACCCTTTCTGCTGTAGAGAATAACCAATAAAGACACACTTCTCAGCTTTTGGATCCAACTTGGACCTCAACTCATCTGGCACATGAACATAGGCAATGCAACAAAAAATTTTCAAATGAGAAATATCTGGTTTCCTACCAGTATACATCTCCTCTGGCGTCATGCCATGTATTGCTGCAGTGGGAGTCCTATTCATTATGTAAACTGCTGTAGCAACTGCTTCAGCCCAATAATAATTTGGTAGATCTTTTTCATTTAGCATGGCCCGAGATACCTCTCCAATATGCCTGTTTTTCCTTTCTACAAGTCCATTTTGCTATGGGGTATGATTGCATGAATATTGCTGCTTTATGCCATGCTCCTGCAGGAACCTTGCAAACTCATTTGAGAGGTACTCTCCCCCTCCATCTGACCTTAGGCATTTTATTTGCAGGCCTGTTTCTTTTTCAACCATAGCTTTAAAAGCTTTGAAGTGCCCAAACACTTCACTTTTCTTTTTCATAAAATACATCCAAACTTTTCTGCTGTAGTCATCAATAAAAGTGACAAAATAGTGACAGCCTCCAATAGATGCAGCTTTAGTAGTCCATACATCAGAGTGGATTAATTCCAATGGCTTTTTACTCTCTTGAACATGCCTAGGAAATGGTTTCCTTGCCTGTTTTCCAAATTGACAGGCTTCACAAACCTTATGCATTTCTGCAACCTTGAATATAGGCAACCTTGCAACAATATTTTGGGCTTGCATTGATTTAAGTCGCTGTATATTAACATGACCAATGCATTTATGCCAGATATCAATATCTGTAACTACACCGGTCCCATGTGCAAACATTGCTGCACTCAATTCAGGCATGTCCGCATCCCATCCAACGTAAACATCCTTTCCTTCTTCTTTCCTTTTGCTATCAAGCGACCGTTATTTTTCATGTCCTCAACAAAGCATCCATGAGGATTAAATCTGACCTGCAAGCCTTGCTCAACCATTTGACTAACAGAAACCAGGTTCTTGGTGATTTTAGGGACATGAAATACATCAGATTTTCCCATCCTGCATAGACAAAGGAATTTTACCAATCTGCACAATAGGATGTGCAGTATCATCACCAGTCTCCACAAATCCTGGTTTTTCCATTTTCCTTGCATCCTGCATCCATTCTGCATGACCTATCATGTGGTTTGATGCACCTGATTCAACATACCACACATCATTTTGTTCTTCTGCACTTGTCAGAGAATTGGTCATGTGCTGCACCATAAATAGATGCTCATTTTTGTCATCACCCTGTCTACTAGAAGATGCATAATTGCCTTGCTGCAATTTTCCATTCATAATTTTGTAGCAGTCCTTAGCCATATGACCCATTTTACCACAATAGTAGCATTCAACATTGTTGTTTGCATTTTGGCCTCTCTGCCATCCACCACGGCCTCTTTGGCTCCCCCTGTCTCTAGAGTTACCACGTCCTCCTCCATAGGACTGGTTTTCTTGAGTTTGCTGCATATTCTGATTTCTACCACGACCTCCAGATCGGCCTCCTCTACCTCTACCTCTACCTCTACCTCTACCTCTTCCAGCATTTGAGTAGAAGACAGTTTCTTTTAAAGTTCCTCCTGAAGAAGATGCACCCCGTATTTCTCTGCTCTTCAGAAATTAGAAGAGCAAACAACTCTTCAAAATCAAGAAATTTTTCACGCACGGCAATGGATGTCCGGAACTGTGCATAATCCTTTCCTAGACCATTCAAGGTCACAGAAACTAGATCATCATCTTCCACTGGCGACCCAATGGAAGCAAAAGCATCTGCAATTTTCTTCACCTTCATGTGGTAGTCATTGATGCTCATATTTTCTCTCTGCACATTGTGCAACTCCTGCTTGAGTTGCATTTTCCTGGCTTGTGTATTTGTGCTGTAGATTTTTGTCAAAGTATCCCATGCCTCCTTTGGCGTACTTGCATCCTGAATATGCACAATCATAGAATCTGAAATACTGATAGACAACCAATACATAACTTTTCTGGATCTCTCATGCCATCCTTTAAATGCGTGCATTTCCTGTTGATTGGGAACATTAGGAAGAACTGGTTCTTCTTCATTTCCTGTAATGAACTCCCAATAGCCTTTTCCCATAAGGAAATTCATCATTCTAAACTTCCATGCCTGGAAGTTGTTCTTGTCAAGCTTTTCAGTGACAATCTGTGAAAGAGAATCAGGCGCCATTACAGAACACTGCAAAATATTCTGTCACTGCAAAAAACACAGCTTTTGCCTCACACGGGCAGATCTGCAAAACGGACGAAAGTGGTATTTGACCACACAGTCACTTCCTAGTGACGATTATGCATCAACAGGTAACAAGCATGATTCTGCAACTCCCAATATCTCTGCACACAGGCATACGGTGCAATTTCTGCGG
Organism: Dipteris shenzhenensis; assembly: GCF_047967505.1. Classification (NCBI taxonomy): domain Eukaryota; kingdom Viridiplantae; phylum Streptophyta; class Polypodiopsida; order Gleicheniales; family Dipteridaceae; genus Dipteris; species Dipteris shenzhenensis. The sequence goes on from NC_141619.1 coordinate 10,173,455, forward strand.
CAACTTTTCATCGACCAGCAGAGCAGTGGTCGCACAGCAAAAACAGGGCCTTTTTTTGAGTGCTTACGAAGAACTTTTGCCTTCAAAACGGGCCCCGAAATGGCCTCGAATCAAAAAAATAAAGTCACTAAGAGCTTTGCCCTGACCCGCAGCATATACTGTCCTATCGCCACAACGCGAAGGGCGTCTCAATCTGAAACGGTGCACTCTTGCACTTCCGACTGTGCTATCTGCAGAGATTTGCTCCCAAACTCGAAAAAGGAAAGCAACACTAGTCCTCTTACCAGGACACCGCGAACTTGGTTTGCTTTCTTGAGCTCCTTACCACGAACAAGGCTCTGATACCATGTGAAGATAGTAGGAGAGAGGAAAGGAGTCTCACTTGCGGCTTTCTCACATACACAATGGGGGAATACACACAAAGGTGGAGGTTGAAAACAGTTTTCCTCTTCTTAGTTGTGTAAGCCAAAAGAACTCTAGTACAAAGAAATATAAGAACCCTATATGTGGGTCTCAAACCAAACTCAACTAACTAAGGTGGCATACTAACTGAGCCACGAACTAGAGTAGATAAGAATAGCTGTCATTCAGCTAGTATTCATGGGCGGTGTACCAACCGCATCTGCAGCTAACAAGTCGGTGACATAAATGCACAACGGTCACCTTGGCATATCGCGAGTGGAGCTCGATATCTCAACAGGCTTGAGGTGTTGTCACCCGATTGAGGGGCATTATTAAAGTCACCACAAATGAAGGCATGTTGTCGCCATGGATAAGTATGCATGGCAGCCCAGATCAAAGCTCTATCACGAGAAGAATGGGGGGCATAAACCGATGCAAATTCAAAAATTTCCCCTTGAACAAGGCATTGAACAATAATCCATCTACCATGGCGATCATTGAGAGCCACAACAGGTTGAAGGTCGTGCTTTACCAAAAAAGCCACACCAGAAAAGGAGTGCTCTCCAGCATAGAAGATATCATAACCAGCAAAATGGCCTATTTGACCAGCATACATATGCTGATTATGCTCTTGCAAAGCAATTATATCAGGCTGCAATTGCCTGATATACATCTAGACCAGTTTTCATTTGCGACCATCACACATTCCCTGTACATTGAGAGTAACGCACTTCAGATGATCAAGCATATTTACAGTTATGGGACAGGTATGTACAGCAACTAATGGGCTGTCTATGTCTGCATTTCCACCTCAATGTCCGGGCCTCTGCCCTGGGATGAAGCATCAGCCTGAGGGGAGGACAAAAGTGCAGCAACTTCTTCTTCAGGAAACAAGGTCCGATTTGCAATCACAGCAGCCCAGGTCAAGCCAACACCAGAGTCCCACACACACACACACACACACACACACACATACACACACACCCCTCAAACACACAATCTGGCTCAAAGACGTTGCTGTAGTAGAAACAGAAAGTTGCTCGCACACACGCATGCGCATGCGCATGCGCACGCGCACCGCACCTGCGTACACACATGTTTGTGTTAAGATACTGCATGTGTAACATGTAATGATATTTTAGTTGCTTCCGTCATTTCTGATACATAATATTTTTGTTGACTAATCTAAATGATGTTTATGATGATAGAGCTATACAATAAATATCACAACAGTCGAAGGTTTCAAAAAGTTCATGGAGAGCTTGACACGTCAAATTGTCAGTGGGCAGCAAGGGAGGACAACTGGTGTTGACTTGGTTTTGAGCTGCGTAGACAATTATGAAGCACGGATGGTTGTGAACCAGGTATATTAATATTCTCACACCAATTAAAAGCAGTTGTAGTTCAATTGTGTTATTATTTTGTATTCATAAAATTATTTGAGCATGCATGATGCAATTTTATTGCTGCAGTCTTGATTCTGGGTAATTGAATGAAAAAGGTGTGAACTATGCCAATTTTGGTAAGAGTATTCACACCCTTTTCATCTTTTCAAAATTGAGACTGGGGGTTATTTCTGTTGTTGTTCCTTGCAATTTAGGGTTCGATGTCCTTTTGGCAATCTTAATCTAAAACTTTCAAACAAACCTCCTCCATTTAATTGTGATGTTGAATAGCATCAAAGGATGCTGATGCTACTCATACTGGAAGATATTCAACACTGGAGGGGATTAGATTTGAGAGCATGATTCTTGGAATTTTATGCACCATTTCTCTGCCATATTGTTAGTGTTTTTGGTAAAATAAACATTTTTTCTAAAACAAAAAGTTCGAAAATTCTACGCAAATTGGAGCAGACTGCTTATTCCTGGAAAATGTGTTACTAAGATGTATCTATTATCAAATCTCTCATAAATCAGTGATTCAAGGTTATCAATTTCTGATCCCATGTACTCTGATGCACATAACAAGATGTTCTTTACACAACAATAGATTTAAGAGCACTATTCAAAAGTGTAAACACATCACCTTTGTATCAGGCGAGGTTAAATGTGATGGAAAGTTTTAGAGACATTCCTTGTCCTTGTGGATCATCATGACGAACTGGTCTGCTCTTAATTTTCCAAAGGGATCTAAATCTGTACGATGAATTCTGCAGGCATGTAATGAGCTTGGACAGACATGGATGGAATCAGGTTTGCTATATACTCTTATGTCTTATGAGAACCCTTGTTTGTTGATAATCCATGGTCGTTGGCTCTTTAGAATAAGTAATTGTGATGGCATGGGGTGGTCTGGTCTCTTGTCAAGAGGCTAATCTCATTTACTACAATCCAAACTGAACCTTTGTCAGACTGAGGCATGAGATCGTTGATTTTCTTAACTTGCAATGTGTTGATTCAGGTGTATCAGAGGATGCTGTTTCTGGACACATACAACTGCTGATTCCTGGAGAAACAGCTTGCTTTGCATGTGCTCCTCCATTGGTAGTTTCTGGTCTTTATGCTAATCTAGCAATTTGAACTGGGTTAGTAGGATCTTAGAAGGGTGTGATCTGCGGTGAACAAAACTTTGTCTTTTGAAAAGCGAAGTAGTGCGAGGTTTGATATGTAAAAAGACGTTAACTTTGCATCCCTATTACTTCCGAAGGAAAATTTTGAAAGGCTACTTCTTCTCCTGTTTCTATTGCAGGTTGTTGCCTCTGGAATAGATGAGCGCACATTGAAGCGCGAGGGAGTTTGTGCTGCTTCATTGCCCACTACTATGGTAGCATTCATCATATTTTATTTCATCTGAATGATTGTGAAAGCTATAAATTCAAAACAAGCATAAATAAGTTACAGGCCATAATACTGTCTTTGGCACTGCCTCTGTATGCATGCAAGCATGTTTGACTGAAGTAAGACTTAAAAGACAGGGAGCCCTACTGTTTTCATACCTTTTTAGTAAGTCTTGACGGTAGTAAGTCTTAAAAGACAGTGAAACCTACCGTTTTTATACCTTTTTAGAGAACCTTTTAGCACTATATATTTTATGATCTATTGATTGAGATAGATACTCTTATGAACATGCTGTGTAGTGTAGCTTTCAAAACAAGCTCAAAAACAAGCTCAAACAAGACATAGAGTTTTGACTGCAGATAGTCTTATAAAGAGCAGCGAGACCTGGATGTTATGAAGAAATGACGATACACACACACACACACACATAAAGAGATAGGCATCAGTTGAGGGGCCAAGGTGGGACCCTTGCTCGTAGGCTAGTTTATTTCAACACGATCCACCTTCGGAAAGGACCAAACAAGATGTAGGACCATGAAAACACAAAGACTCTTCATCATGCTCAACATGGGTGAGCCATGCCCAATAGATTCTAGATGGAAGTTTGTTTATGCAGAATGACTTCACAAACATTGACCACAGAGGATGAATCTGAAATCTGCTCGAAAGGATCAGTCCAAAATGAGTTTCAGCTTTGTCATCCTGCTTGCCAGGGTTGCAGACTTAACCTGAGATGAGAAAATAGCTTCTTTTGATGCTTCTTGTTCCTCCATCACAATAAGTACAGCCTCTTTTTGATCAATCAAGTTACTTGTGTGAGCTTTGTATGTGACTAACGCATGGCCATATTGAGATGGCTGCCATTGATTGTCAACTATGTCTAGCCAAGTACTCTTGCATGCAGTTACACGTAAGTTTGGACATGTCTGGATTTATTCGGTATTTTGGTGTGCACTTGCACAGACTTTTTGGGTTGACCGTGGTCTTTAGGTTAGGTGTGATGTTCCCTCTTGAGCTTTTCAATTTCAACTCTTGTAAAGCAGTCTCTAATTTTAGCGGCCCTGCTGTAATCTCTCACATGACTAAGGGAGGCAATGTCACCCAATGGCATCACTGCACCAATCTCAGGCCTGGTCAATACACCTACACGATGAACTTTTTCCAGAATCTATTGTGTCTGCCACTACAAACGTCTGCCTTGCGGGCCAATAGTGCCTGATTCTTTATGGACACTCATTGCGGGCATCACCAGCAATTCTCCTCCAATGAGTGAAGCTTTAATTCAGCTCCAATGAGTGTTTGACACAATTCCATATTAAGATGTTTTATGTGCCTTGACATAGATCTTCATCATTGGGATGGCTATTTGTGGCATGGGAAGTTTAATCAACCCCTCACATCAATGGAGGCCTAATGTTCAACCAAGGCTTTGATACCATGTTGACATTTTTGTTTCTTTGGAAAAAGGTTATTTCTGAAATCTTGGCCAAAGCAACCTATTGTAAGAAAAGCATACAAAAACCATAAAAACTCATGAATAGCATCTTTGTATGAAATTGGAAGGAGAGGAGTAATGCCAAGAAATTTGAGTAGAGCATCAAATGAGGAAATAATGTCATATCTATTGAGTAGCTTGGGAAGCATTTGACAGTAGTCATGGATACCTTGAAGACTCTAAATTGGATCCCAACTAGAGTCCCACCAAAAATAATGTGCGTGAACTGTGTGCTGCTTACATGTAGACTGCATTCGTTTGGATGTGCATTTGGGGTCACAATCAGACTAATCCATGGGCGACTCACCTCCTAGCCATCCCGGAGCATGTGGGCTAATGTTCAAACTCCCATGAGCCTATACCCTTAGCTCTGAGAACCAGTCCCAAGGAATCATCGTCTCTATCTCATGATCTGCTATGTTGAAGGCAGGGGTATAGGATCAGTCCAGACCAGACCATCCAGTGCTGTGTGCACACTGAATACCAACACAATAGCCTTGGCCACTCTTAACGGAAGAGCATCCTACTTTATGAAAAACACCTTGGCTAAATATAGCGAAGTGGCCCTTTGCAAGTGTCCAATTCCTCTAGTCCCACGTCAACCTGCTTCCCTTAATCCTAGGGCCTGGATAACAACTTGGTTCCAGCAGATGCATAATAATTTTTATCAGTTTTTTGAGATTGCTGCTCTAATGTAACTTTTGAAAGAAGAACAAATTCCAATGGCTACTTAAGATAGAGAGTAGCTTCTAAGAACTCAAGCATTGACGCTGTTATGCAAGACGATAAGTATTGATTTAGCATTTGACATACAACCAAGATACCTGGTATATGACAAAAAGTTGCTTCCTATTGTTCACTCTTACCTCAAATGGACAGTTTATTTCTTTCGGTGCCAATATATGATGAAGTAGATCACGCTCACCCAAAGTGTATTTTTACTCGGGCAGTTATGGATGCTACACAAGCATGTTGGGTAGAATTTGCGCCCTGGCTCACATTCTAGGATTACGCAATTTGGTTGCACATGCAGTGAGTAGGTAGATCTCATGGTGATCATCAATCTTTTTGTGGATGTCCTGGATTCCTCATCAATACAAAACCTATCGAAAATCTAGTGACTGTGCTCTCAAAATCCTCACCATCAATTTCGTGAATATTTTAATATGCCAAAGACAACTTCAAAACAAGGACTTGGGCACATCAATATGGGTTCTGAATGATCAGCCTTCTCCATGCAAGTAGGATAGTTTCTTGTCTTATTCATATACAAATGATGTTCTCTTTGATCATCATACATGTTTTCCTCATAATACTCATACTTGACAAATTGTGCTAATAGAGAGTACCAGGCAAATTGTTATGCCACATGTCCCAGCGTCGACAGAATCTATGAATTACTCAATGCAACTTACTACTAGCCGTAGGGTTGAAAGCGATGTAATCTAAATGGTAACCTTTTGTTTGCATTGCCAACAAATGAAAGCAATGAGAAGACTGCCACTTCTCCTACTACTTCTTTTCCAATTGAAAACACAGAAAGCATCTCCACGGACAGATGGTGTACCTGAACAGTGAACATGCAGTTGTAAGATATGGTACTAGGAGAATATCCAATTTCTAGATCTAAAGAAGCCTTGTTCTTCAAAAAGGCAATGCATAGATTATGGTAATCAATGGCAGACTTTGTACCTTGCAACAAAAGTACTCAAGCGCACGATTTTTGATATGTGGCATTTTCGGATTCCATGGTTTGCCAAAGAGCATTGTCTTATAGACGAATCTAAAGTTTATCAATCACTTTGGATTTCTCTTTTGAAATTTTTGGCATAGCATTATGATTTAGGTTATCTTATCACCCAAAAGTGGATGGGTGAAATGAATGGATTAATCAAATCTTGGAAGACATCTTGCATTACTAAATCTAGTCACAAGTATCATCTTGGTAAGAGTATCTGCCACTCATTGAGGTTGCATAAAATGATTGTTTCCATTGTGCTATCAAAATGATACCATTTCAAGCAGCCCATGGACTCACTCTAATAGTACCTATCAATTTCGTACAACATAGGCTGGCATATCACCTTAGTCATTAGATGTTCCTGGACACCTCAAAGACTATTTTACAAGCTCCAAGTGGCTGATGGTGGGGATCAAATGAATACATTTAAAGTCGCGATGCAAGAGTGGCATCAATGTAGCCATAAACGCAGGCATCATCTTGAGGCTAATGAAAATGGCATGTTTAGTGTTGTCTGTAACTCTAGGTACAAAATATGCATTGCCAAAGCTATGGCCATGATACTTTTGGAACTTTTTGGATCCTCAAGAATACTCAATACTAAGTAGTAAGTTAGATTTACCACTACACCCATGGTTGAAATCATATGTTTCAGCCGATAAAAGTGTTCCAAAATCAAGGTGCTTGTAAAATTGAAGATGGCACCACAATGGCCTACGAGTGAAAGTGGTTGATTGAAAGCGATTAAATAAAGAGCTATGGTGAAAACCTGAAAACTCTTCCCAGAATTCATAATGTCTATCCTTAAATATTAACAATCAAGGTCAAATCATTAACCTCAAGCCCAACTTAGCTAAGAAAGATTATTTGTATTAAACGAAAGAATGATGGATTGGAAATGGAAAATAACGATAAGTGTTTTACAAAAGGATCTCGAATCCAAGTAAAGTAGTGAGGCAATCTGTAATAACAAAATTTCAATGTCTCTTTTCGTGTAAATTAAGGTGGCATTGAAACTTTATTGTTTTTTATTCTACGCTATCCATATTAGAAGGGTAATCAATCAAGAAATGTCATTCGACTAGAATCCTAAGTGCTTTGAGCTCCACAACGTAACAAGTATCATGCTCCTTTGTATTGAATGATACATTCATTAGCGCTATGAGTATGAGCACATAGTAGATGGTATTAGAGGCATGTTTTTTACGGGTACAAGGACCTGTTTGTCTTGACCTCTTGTAATGGGCTGAAGTGTCTTGGAGACTTTTCCCCCTCAAGAGAGACATCTGTTGACCTGAACTAAGAAACTGCTAATAATACTGGTGGATATGATAATCCCGAAAGCCACTGCTATTTGATAGTTTGATCAATGGATCTACTCATTAGGCCTTAACTTTGATGTAGGTAGGATGATAGGAGTGGAGGTCCTCTTTCATGTTCTCCTTTTTCCAGGTTTACATCTATATGAGACAAGCTGGGTTCTATTAGTCTTGCGTATTGAACTCTCGTAATGATCCCTAAGTCTCCGAGAGTTTTCCCCTTTAAGAGAGGCATGGTCTTGAAAGTCCCAATACCACTAGTTGATGCCCCATCATTATCTGTAGCACACGTATAAAATAAGCCCTGAACACATTACCATTGAATTTAAATATATTTTGCTTTATCAATAACAGTGTGCTAATAAAAGGAGCTATCATTTAGGTTTAAACTCAATCTTGAAGGAATGAGGATTATGAGTAGAATAACCTCTGTATTACACGAATCGGCTGTCTGGAGAACGTTTACAATATTCGAGTGCCTAAAGTCACATATGAAATTCACAAGGTGCTTTATGTTAGAGACTAGGGATGCTAGGGTACGGTGCCCAGGGAACAGAAGGTGCATGTGTTATCGTTAAAACTGTATCTATGGGAACAGAAGGTGCATGTGTTATCGTTTGCATATTTTGTGGCAATTTACATCTGACTCTGAAGGTCTTCAAGCAATGCAAATTGTGGTTCAAAGATTTGAATTCTCTTCATGTTAACCTTTCATTTTTTTAATATCTGCAGGGCATTGTGGCTGGGCTTCTTGTCCAGAACTCTCTTAAATATCTACTTCAATTTGGCAATGTTTCTAAATACTTGGTATCCTTTTCAGCTTTCTCAAGTATGTTGAAAATTTTCATTGCTGTATATGTTGAGCTCCTCATTGGCTCCTCATAGTGCACATGCACATGTGGGCCTTAAGCAGTTCTGGCTGCATGCATCATTGATGATAGAGATATGTTACCCATTGATTGTGTGCTTGATTACTTAACAAGTGTACTTATGGAATGACAGGGCTATAGTGCATTGAAAGATTATTTTCCTACTATGGAAATGTGGCCAAACACACAATGCTCCAACCAAGCCTGTCAAGAACGCCAAGTATTCTCTCTCTCTCTCTCTATGTGTGTGTGTGTGTGCCAAGTTTTTTGCTTAACTCGAATGGCAGATTATTCCTATGAGAAAATCTTTCACAAAGACAAGTCGGTTTCCAATAAGAAACAAAAACAGGTGATGGATTCAGATGATTCCCTTCATGACTGTGCTGAGGCTCAGCTTGTTTATGAGGTTATGCATGAAGGGTTTGAAGACACTCGTAAAGGTTGGAAAGATCCACTTCCCACCACTGGCATTATGGTGGAAGTGGATGATATATTTGATCCAGTTAAGGAGTATGCAAAGCATGCCATTATAATTTTCTTCCCAGGACGGATGCCTGTTGCTGCAAATGTTGGGAATTGGTTGACTCGAACCCTGGGTGGTTCTTATGTCAAAAAAGTTCATTATGCAGCGAGGGGCTTTTTCGAGATCATCATGGCTGATAAGGAGCACCATCAGGTTTTGCTGGAGCACTCTCCTCTTTTCTATGGCCAGCAGATGGTCCATGTTCTACCCTAGTCTCCCACCCGGGATTATCAAGCATTGATTTGGCATCATTGCCATGTTTGGATAGAAGTTGTGGATTTTTCTCAATGCTTGTCTTCTCTTCTACCTAAAATTGCAGTTTCCCTCGGTAAGGTGGTATGTCCACCACGACTCAATGGAAATTCGAATCGCTTCTGCATTTTGTGGGATACAGATCATTCCACTCCAGCTTCATATTCGGTCACTTTGAATAATGTTTCCATGGGGAGTCCTTTTACAAGGTCAAGTGGGAGCTGTTTGCAGGTGCTTGCTTTGAATGCAAGCAATTTGGGCACATGGCTTCACAATGCCCTTCCCGAGCTCCACGGATGCCAGTGCAAGCTGAAATGGTTCAGCCTTTGAATAAGAATGCAAATGCCTCTTCTGTGGTAAAAAACAAAGGGGTCAAACAATTTTCCTCTGTTCAAGACAAAGGCAAAGCCCCGGCAGTCTCACATGGTAATGCTTCTTTTCCTGTGCCTTTGTCCTCTCCATCTCAGGGGAAGGGGGAAAATTTTTTGACTGATGGATGGCAAACTCCTCGCAAAGTGATCTCCCCTAGGCGACCTTTGCCTTCTCGGACTTAGAGTGGTGCATCCTCTCATGGGAAAACACTTGCTGAAAACTCTGGTGTTGGCTTGACCTTGTTGGCTTGACCTGGGCTGCTGTGACTGCAAATCGGACCTTGTCTTTGTGAAGAAGTTGCTATACTTTTGTCCTCTCCTCAAGCCGATGCTTCATCCCAGGGCAGAGGCCCAGACATTGAGGTGGAAATGCAGACGTAGACAGCCCGTTAGTTGCTGTACATACCTGTCCCATAACTGTAAATATGCTTGATCATCTGAAGTGCGTTACTCTCAATGTACAGGGAATGTGTGATGGTCGCAAATGGAAACTGGTCTGGATGTATATCAGGTAATTGCAGCCTGATATAATTGCTTTGCAAGAGCATAATCAGCATATGTATGCTGGTCAAACAGGCCATTTTGCTGGTTATGATATCTTCTATGCTGGAGAGCACTCCTTTTCTGGTGTGGCTTTTTTGGTAAAGCACCACCTTCAACCTATTGTGGCTCTCAATGATCGCCATGGTAGATGGATTATTGTTCAATGCCTTGTTCAATAAAAATTTTTTAAATTTGCATCTGTTTATGCCCCCCAGTCTTCTCATGATAGAGCTTTGATCTGGGCTGCCATGCATACTTATCCATGGCGACAACATGCCTTCATTTGTGGTGACTTTAATAATGCCCCTCAATCGGGTGACAACACCTCAGGCCACACTCATATGTTGGCTTCTGAAACACAGGCATGGTCTGATTTTTTGCTTCAGTTGCGCCTGGTTGATCTCTGAAAGGAATTACAGCCCATGCTTCCAGGTTATACCTTTCAGCATAATGCTCAATCTTCTTATCGGGCACGCTTGGACAGATGATATCAGATTGATCCATAGCATTGTGATGCCTTTACTTGTCAAATTTGGGTTGATCATGCTTTCACACGTTCGGATCATGCTCCTCTTTGGTTGAGGCTTTCCTTACATGAATTTCCCGCTGACAGATTGCCTTGCCGAAGGCTTTTGCTGATTAATAATAGTTATCTGGAGCATGCTGACTTTAAAGCCTCGGTCTCTGATGCTATTCAGCCTCTCTCTTGTCGGATACGCATTGGTTTGGATTATGCCTGGCAGGCTTTTGTTGCTCAGATGCAAGCAGTTATTCGAGATTATGGCAAATCCTATATGCAAGCCACAAGGGAGGCTGTAGCACATGCCAAATTTACATGTCAGAGTTTGACTGAGCTTGCTCATCTTCGCCCTTTGTCTTCAGAGGAAAGCATGCGCTTATGTCAGGCTCAATTCTCTCTTCAATCTAGTGATCGCAGAAAGCTTGCTAAATGGGAAACTCGATCCAGACAATGGGCATTTTTGGATAAACGCTGCTCTTCCAAGCAATTTTTTAAGAGTTGACACTACAAAAGACAGGCTGCCAATATCTATCGGATCCGGATGCGTAATGGTTCTTAGTCAACATCTCGTTCAGAGCTTGCTGATTTATGTGTGCAGCACTTCTCCACTCATTTGGGGCATCTGGATACTCTTTCTCCTCGGGTTGTGTCTGCACGTCAGCTTCTTTTGCAGCATGTTCATCCAATTCTGTCTGATGCTCAGGCTTTGGAACTTGAACATCCCTTCACTGAAAGGGAATTGTTTGATGCACTGAGATCTTGTGGCAGATGGAAATTTGCAGGATGGAATGGTCTCACTGTTGAATTTTTTCTTGCATTCTGGGATCTTCTTAAATTCACCTTGCTGCAAATGGTAAATACAGCATGGCACAATCAGCAGATGCCTTTGTCATGGAAAAAGGGTCTTCTCAAGCTGATTCCAAAAAAGCAGCTATGTGATTCACTAGGTGATTGGAGGTGATTGGAGGCCAATCACACTCATGCCAGTCATTTACAAGATCATTGCCAAAATGGTGGTTGATCGGATTAAAGGTTATTTGCATGATGGGTTGCATCCCTCCCAATATGGCTTTGTTCCACGTCGCCATATCACAAATAACATTGCCAATGCTTATATTGGGATTGAATATGCCAAATACACGCAGCAGGATGTTCTACTCTTGCAGGTAGATATTGCAAAAGCCTTTGACACAGTTCAATAGGATTTCATCTCGCAAACTATGCGAGCTTTGGGGTTTGGACAAAAAATGCAGCAGGTTATTTACTGGCTTTACAGAGATAGCAATGTGGCTTGCATTATCTCTGGGATATCTTTGATGAGTGGACTCTTCATTGTTCGGTCCGCCAGGGATGCCCTCTCAGTGCTTTACTATATGCCATTGCTACTCATCCTATGCTGCAATATATTGATCATCTTGTGGCTACAGGATCACTTCATGGCTTGGAATTGGATGCTAATCGCAACATGATTGCTCAAGCTTATGCTGATGATTCTTTCTTTACTCCGAAGAATACGCCCCATGATCTTGGTGCCTTGATGCGGACCCTCTCTATTTATGGTTTGGCAGCTGGTCTCCATGTTAATTTTCAGAAGTCTAAGCTGCTTCCTTTGCATTCCAAAGACTGGCATAGTCTATTATGGCCCGGGGATATCATTCCACCCACTCAGTTTGTTCGTCATCTTGGCTACCCTTTGGGGTGGGAACTCACTCGCCGACAACAAACTGATTGGGTTTTGGCTAGGCTTCGGAAAAAGCTTGAGTACTGGAAACTGGCAACCTGGCCTTTGCACGTTTGTCTTCGAATAGTGCAATCCATCCTTGTGGCATGTATTCAATTTTACTTGCCATTGATCATGTTCACTAAGGCAGATCTTACATCTTTCATGTCTATCTTTATGAAACTCTTCTGGCGATCCAAACATGGCAGAGCGAGATTCCCATCTGTTCCGTTTTGGAAGTTCTTCTGGCTATTTGGGTTTAATCCATCCAGACTGGAGTTTCATCTTTTCTTCGTTCGGGTTCGCTACTGGGCACTATGGACTTTATGGACATATAGGAATTGTAAAGTCTTTGGTGATCCTACTTTCTCTGTGTTTGGCTTTTTTAGGCATTCTCTGTAGCAATCTTTCTTTGATTGCTTGCAGACTCGCTGCATAGATCATGAGGTCTTTTTGGCATATACTGAAATTTTCAGTTGATGTAATTGTAGCACCTTTTTTTGAGGTTGCTACTCATATAATATAATCAATCAATGATTTCACCAAAAAAAAAAAGTGTGTGGTGAAGGTGAGAGAGAGAGAGAGAGGGGGGGCAAGATTGAGAGAGAGGCCTTAGCCCCTACTTGCCGTACGGTATGGCCAGCACCCTTCTGCTCGCCTCTTGCTCGCCGTACAAACCCGCCAAAGTCCAGGCTTGACCCCCTTCCTGCCCGTACAGTTTCCATGCAGTCAGTACGGAACTGTAGAGCTGTACGGATTGCTGTTGCTGACGCTGCTGGGACCTGCAAGTTGTGGGAGGCACTTCTTGTTCGAATTCACATCTTGCTTGCTCTTGCTATCGAATTCTCTCTCCTTTCTCTTTGTATGCTGTTTTGGTGTTTGTTCTCAAAACTTCAATCTTTCTACTTGATTATCTTTTCTCTTTCCATCGCCAGATTTCCTCTTTTTTCTCTAATTTCTAGTTCATCTTGGATTTTTTTCTGGTTTTTTCTCTTTTCCTTCTCCAGAACTCATCTTTTCTTCTCTCTAAATCCCTACATATCTCTTTCCTCTTCTTCTCCTTGCAAATACACTATTTCCTTCTTCTTTGTGGGCTGTTTTTTCTCTTTTATCACTTTACAGGTACCCCCTTTTAGGGTTCCATCTTCTTCAGAAGACATGGCTGAATACTCTTATGAAAAAACTTTTCAAAAGGATCGATCGGCTCAATGCAAAAAGCAAAAGCAGGCTGAGGGTCAGCATGACCCCGTGCATGATTCTGTTGAAGCACAACTGGTGTATGATGTCATGCACGAAGGATTTACAGACACAAGGAAAGAGTGGAAAGACTCTGTTCCATCGGTTGGTCTCATGGTTGAAGAGGATGAAATTGTGGATCCAATTAGAGAATATGCCAAAAATGTAGTCATTTTATTTTTCCCAGGTTAGATGCCACTTGCTGTAGAGGTAGGCAACTGGTTGACCTGAACACTGGCTGGCTCGTTTGTTCGTAAAGTGTATACATTATGCAGCTAGAAGCTTTTTTGAGGTCATTATGGTAAATGAGGTTCACAGGCAAATGCTTTTGGAACATTCGCCAGTCTTTTTTGGACAGCAAATGGTGCACGTTTTGCCATGGTCTCCCACAAGGGATTATCAGGCTCTGATTCGACATCGATGTCCGGTTTGGGTTGAAGTTGTAGACTTCCCGCAATGCATGGCTTCACTTTTGCCTAAAATTGCAGCAACTTTAGGCAAAGTGGTTTGCCCACCGTGGCCTAACGGCAACTCTAATCAATTTTGCATTCTCTAAGATACTGATAATCCCATACCGGAGTCTTATTCAGTCACGGTGAACAATGTTGACATGGGAAGTGCATTTTATAAATTGAAATGGGGATTGTTTGCAGGGGCTTGTTTTGAATGTAAAAAATTTGGGCACATGGCTTCGCAGTGTCCAATGAGTCAACATGAAATGCCTCTTGCTACTTTGCTTTCTCAGATGCCCAATAAGGATGCTCCTGTCTCTATTGGGAATAAAAATAAAGGTAATAGGCAGCTTTTCTTGAATCAGGATAAAGGCAAAGACCCAGTTGTTTGAAATGGGAATGCTTCCTTCCCTTTGCTTCCTGCTATTCAACTTTCAGCAAAAGGACAAAAAACTCCAATTGATGGATGGCAAAGTCCAAGAAAAGTTATTTCTGTTAGAAGACCACCCCCTCACACTTGGAATGGTGCATCTTCTAGTGGAAATTCTCCAGAGGTCAATTCAGGAATCGGAATCACGTGGGCTGCAGTGACAGCTAGCAGAACGCTCTCCCCTGAACAAGAGGTTGCTGCATTGCTGTCCAATCCTCAGGCGGATGTTTCTTCTCAGGGAAGAGGCCCTGACCTTGAGGTAGAAATGCAGGGTTGACATCCTGTTGTACATAACTATTTTTTCCTATAAATATCTATAAATATGCTTGCTCATATCAAATGCCTTACCTTAAATGTTCAGGGGATGTGCGACAGTAGGAAATGGAAATCTGTGTGGCTGTATATCAATCGATTTCAGCTTGATATAGTGGCATTACAAGAACACAATCAACATGTCTATGCAAGAAAGACAGGTCATTACTGTGGCTATGATATCTTTTATGTTGGGGAGCACTCTTTCTCAGGTGTAGTCATTTTGATTAAGCATGAGCTTTAGCTAGTTATTGCTTTAAATGACAATTAAGGCAGATGGATTATTCTTCAATGCATCATTCAAGGCGAGGTGTTTGAATTTTCTTCTGTATATGCACCTCAATCTTCTCAAGATAGAAGTACAATTTGAGATGCCATGCACCGATATCCATATAGATATCATGCCTTTATATGTGGGGATTTCAATAATTCTCCGTGATAGGGTGACAATACATCAGTAAATACTCATGTGTTAACCTCTAAAAGGCATGCATGGTCTCAATTACTGATTCATCTTAATTTGGTTGATCTTTGGAAGGAATTGTAGCCTTTGTCACCTGGATACACTTTCCAACATAATGCCCTTTCTTCTTACCAGGCACGTCTAGCCCCGCAACAAAATGATGATTTCACATGCAAAATGTAGGTTGACTACGCCTTTGTGCATTCAGATCATGCACCGTTATGGTTGAGGCTATCTTTTCATGATATGCCAGATGATAGACTGCCTCAAAGGCGACATCTGATTGTGAACAATAGCTATTTGCAGCATGATACTTTCAAGGCAATGGTTACTAATGCCTATCAATCTCTGTATTCTCAGAGCCACTTTGATATTGATAATGCATGGGATTCTTTTGTTTCCAAAATGCAAGTTGTAATTAGAGGTTATGGCAAGTCTTACATGAAGACTATGAGGGAAACTGTTGCTCAGGCTAAATTGACTTGCCAAGAACTCACTGAGCTCAGTCAATTTCGTCCTTTATTCTTGCATGAGCAAACAACACTATGCCAAGCTAAACATTGTCTCCAAATCAATGATCACAGGAAACTTGCCAAATGGGAGACCAGAGCAAGACAAAGAGCTTTCATAGATAAAGGCTCTTCTTCCAAATAATTTTTTAAAAGCTTGCATCAGAAGAGATTAAACACAAACATTTGCAGAGTGCTTATGCCTAATAGTTCATGGACTACATCACGGTCACAACTTACTTCTGTTTGTGTACATCATTTCTCTCAGCAGTTTGGTTATGCAGATCCTCCTTCACAGTAGGTTTTGTCTGCAAGAAATTTGCTTTTATAGCATGTTTCTCCTATTATCTCTACTACTCAGGCTTTGGAATTGGAGGAACCTTTTATTGAAAGGGAATTGTCAGATGCAATCAAATCCTGTGGTAGATGGAAATCTCCAAGATGGGATGGTCTTACAATTGAGTTTTTTTAAGAATATTGGCCTCTTTTGAAGCATACTTTGCTACATATGGTGAATTTTGCTTGGCAAAATCGGAAAATGCCAAACACACGGAAGAGAGGTCTTGTTAAGCTCCTCCAAAAAAGCAAATTTGTGAATCTTTGATTGATTGGAGACCTATCATGCTTATGCTAGTTATTTACAAATTTACTACCAAAATGATTGTCGATCGGATAAAAGGCTATTTGCATGATGGGTTGCATCCTGCGCAATATGGTTCTGTTCTTCATAGGCATATCATAGACAACATTGCTAATGCCTATGTTGGAATAGAATATGCCAAATATATGCAGTAGGATGTTTTGCTATTGCAAGTTGATATTGCCAAAGCT
The DNA here is from genome assembly GCF_047967505.1 of Dipteris shenzhenensis. Classification (NCBI taxonomy): domain Eukaryota; kingdom Viridiplantae; phylum Streptophyta; class Polypodiopsida; order Gleicheniales; family Dipteridaceae; genus Dipteris; species Dipteris shenzhenensis. The sequence continues at coordinate 10,190,223 of NC_141619.1, forward strand.
TTTGACACTGTTCTGTGGGACTTTATTTCATAAACAATGCAGGCCTTGGGATTGGGCAAAAAAATGCAGCAAGTTATCAATTGGCTATATCAAGATAGTAAAGATGCGTGGATACTTTTAGGGAATATTTCTACAATTTGGACTCTTGGTTGTTCTGTTTGGCAAGGCTGTTCCCTTAGTGCTTTACTATTTGCCATAGCTACTCATCCAATGCTTCAATATATGGACCACCTTTTGGAAATTGGCTTGTTGCATGGATTGGAAATTCCTGGCAGCCGCAGCATGATCGCTCAAGCATATGCTGATGATACTTTCTTTACCCCGAAAAATACTCAGAGCGATCTCTCCTTGATTATGCAGGCTCTTTCCACATATGGCTTGGCTGCTGGTTTTCATGTGAACTTTCAGAAATCCAAGCTCTTGCCATTGCATGCTAAAGACTGGCATAGTCTTTTGTGGCCTGGGGAAATTGTTCCACCTTCTCAATTGATTCGACATCTTGGCTATCCTCTAGGTTGGGGGCTCACTCGTTCTCAACAAACTGATTGGGTGCTCACAAAGTTGAGGAAAAAACTTGAAGATTGGAAGCTTGCAACTTGGCCATTACATGTTCGTTTGTGAATAACGCAATCCATTTTGATAGCATACATACAATTCTATCTGTCCCTCATTATGTTTACTAAGGCAGATCTGGCTTTCTTTATGTCTACTATCATGAAGATTTTCTGGCGTTCCAAAAATGGCAAGAAAAGTCTTAGATTACTCTCTATGCATTGTCTCTGTTCTCCAAAGATGCACGGGGGTTTGAACATACTCAATATTCAAGTGCATATACTTGCTCATAGGGAAAAAATGATATTGCAGCTTATGCAAGGGGATCAGCCTTGGGCTTTCATGATCCGCTCTCTTTTGTTGCATATTGATACTTCTGCTTTTGGGCATTGGCAGCCTACACAGTGGGATTTTCTACTTGGCCCTATTCAAGGCAAGATCAAAGGCTGCCCTTTTGTCTCTCGTTTGCTTCTTGATTGGAAGCATATTTTATCCCACTTGGAATGGAATGGCAGGGATTCTTTGTTGGGAAATTTCTTGAGGGCTGAGAATATTTATTGGTCTAGAGTATTCCACCCTTCTTTGGCTAGACAAGAACCAGGTGTTCTTATTTTATATCTTTCAAAGGTATTGCTTCTGTGGCAGATGTTTCGGGATGGGGAAATTTCTTGAGGGCTGAGAAGATTTATTGGTCTAGAGTATTCCACCCTTCTTTGGCTAGACAAGAACCCAGGCGTTCTTATTTTATATCTTTCAAAGGTATTGCTTCTGTGGCAGATGTACTTCAGGATGATGGCACTCTTTTATCTTTTTCTGCGGCTGCTAGCAAGTATGGTTTGGGAGCTCATTATCGTCCTTTATGGCACAAAATTTTAGAAATGCTTCAACCTTTCTTACCGGTACCTCGTTTGGAACTTCAGGATAGGCTTGAGGATTGGACTCTCCATTCTTCCTCTTCTTCAGCCCGTCCTTTGAAGCTGTCAATATCACAGTGCCTTCTCTATATAAAGTATTGTTACCTCTGTCTTGGGTTTTTGACAGAGCCAATTCTGTTTGGCATATGGATTGCCCATCAAAGTGGTGGAGAAAGCGGCTGCATCTCCTTTGGCATTATAAAGTCCCTCTTCGGTAACAGGTTTTCCTCAGGCGAGTCCTACTTGGCATTTTTCCATGTGCGCAGTTACTGGTGCATCAACATATTGCCCCGGCTGTTTGCCACCGATGTCTACATTCTGCTGAATCTGTGCCTGACATTTTCTGGCACTGTCCACATACTTGTGATTTCCTCGCTCTCATTCGTCAGGGGCTTCGAGCGAGATTTCCTACTGTTACTTTTGGGAGGTTCTTCTGGTTATTTGGTTTTCATCCAGCTAGACAAGGTTTTGATTTATTTTTTGTTTGGGTGCACTATTGGGCACTTTGGACTCTATGGATGGACAGAAATCATAGTCTTTGGTGATCCTACTTTTCCATCTTTTGTTTTTTTCAAACGATCTCTGCGGCAATCGTTTTATGATTGCTTTCAGACTCGTTTGATTGACCATGATGTATATATGGCTTATATTGAGATTTTCGGTTGAGTAGTAGTTACTCCGCTTTTGGAGTACCTATGAATGTAATTATTTCACAGCAATAAAATATTCTTCTCACCAAAAAAGTGTGTGTGTGTGTGTGTGTTTCTCTTGCTTTCTCTATCTCTGTCCTTTTTTTTTGTAAAATTTTATGGAACAGAACAATATTAAACGATAGGAAAAGTATAGAGAGAGATGATGGAATCTTTTACACGTTGAAGGGCTCCCAAAAGCCTTTTATCTTTGGATTACTCATACCTTTGGGCATTGATGACAGTAATACTGAAGGCACAGCATGAAGTGTGCTGCGTGCACTAGGTAGGTTGAAGTTTGTAGCTTGAAGACATGTGAGAACACTCTTGTAAACAAAAGACCAGTTGTTTATGATCTAATACCAAGAACAAACCTGAGCTTTTAACTAATAAATTTTCTTTGGCACAAGTAAATATGCGAGTCTCTTTGAAGATGTTTTAAGTGCGGGTCAGTACTAATTCTTTTTATTTATATCCTGCCATTGTCCTTTTAAAATAGAATGCTGAGTCTTTTTGCTTATGAGCACACATAGGTGCCAGAATCATCTCTCAGAGTGTTTGTTGTTGAAAGAGACTGTGATTATGCTCTGCATGCCAGTCTGTGATAGGATGTTGGTGTTTATGATGGTAAGCTTGAACAGCTACGTTCCCTTTTTGAAACAAAAGGTAGACACTTCTCATTGAGTGATTGTTCATTGTATGCGGCTACTGTATGCAACACTTTGATTTAAATGGAAGCTCAGCAATTATATTTTATAAATGCTGATAAGCCAAAGCTGGCAGAAAGAATACATGGAGAGCAAGCCTGCAAGAGATATTGCCAAGGCTGCAGCAGATGCAGCAATAGCAGAAGCCGAAGCCTTATCCAGCACTCCTCTACATGCAGAGAATGAGTGGAATATAAGGTATCTCCTCTGCTTTGGTAGAACCTTGCTTTTCTGAGCATATAGCAGTGTTGGGCGTACATTGTACATTGTTATATTTGACAATGATTGAATAATTGCTAATTCCTCTCAAAATGAAGTCTGTTGTAAAGTGATCCTTTACATTAATACTCCGTTTTTGCTTAAATACCATTGATGCCATTGTGAGCACTGCCAAGGTTGCTATTTCCTTTGTTACCTGTTGAAAGCGAGCTAGATGGTTACGTGAGTGTTCTTCCTACTGTTTCAGAGAAAGTGCTTCCGACACGCAAAAGTCACACATTACTTTTGAAATAACCCTCCCTCCACTCTCTCTCTCTCTCTCTCTCTCTCTCTCTTCATGCGGACTTCAGCCTTGGAAGAGTCAGTTGCCATGCTCTCCTAGTCCACTTTCGTGCAGCAGAACTTTGAGTCTTCTCTAGCTTTTGTGAAATCAAACCCAGAAAGGCTCTTCCAAGCCCCAGTTTTCACGGCAGCAGCTCGAAAAGGAGCACTTGTAGTTTCTTCCTTCCATATTTGTTACTTACCAAGGGCTGTTCTCTTCAGATTGTGATAGGATAAAATTTTGCCCGATCTTTAGGCTGAGTTTTTGGGTCCATGTAAAGTATGGGAACCTGACACATTTTGGCATCACTGGGGACCCTCAGCAAAATCTGAACCTATGAACATCAACTGTGATGGTAATCATTATCAGCACAACTTATACTATATGCAAATATATGTTCGCAAGGTAGGAATATTCTTAATTGTCAACAATATTTTCTTGCATTGTATTGAGATAGATTGATAGATAGATGTAGTCACGTCTGTAGGAGGCCTCACGGGCCTATGAGACAAAGCACACAAAAAAGGGTAAACACCAAACATCAGTTATAGACTGAGAGTCTCTTGGAAGTGCATATACCACTCCCAAAGTTATTATAGACTAGCTACGATATACTACAAAAGATAATCGGCCTGCATTACATCAGTTTAAGACTGAGAGTCCTTGGGTTTGGTTTTGAAGTCTTTGATAAGTGTTTTTCCATCTCTATAGACAGCCCATTTTCTTTCCTTGCGAGCGTCCTTCACTTTATTCAATTCTATGGCTTTCATGGGTGAGCTCCTCCGAGATCCATATCTTGGTACCTCTCAGCTTATTGGTTTGCATGAGTATCTTGCCTCTTGCCCTCCTATCATTGAGAACCACTTTGGCTTGTGTCCCAACTTGGGCAAAACAGGCTATGTTCTTTAAGTCCTATTCAATTTGAGGGGTTGCTGCTATAATATTATCAATCTGTGCTGGATCAACTTTACTATGGAATCTGTGGTAGGTCAAGGCATGGGGAGATGGCATTGAGGCTATGGAGGCGTAAGAGGGGCTGCTTGCTGGTTGGAGTCGTAACAAAAGGCTTAGTATTGGGGAATCCCATCTAGTGGCCTTTGCTAAAGGATCCCTTTTAGTAAGGCTAACCCCTAGGTTGGGCCAAGGGTTCAGCCCAACCTAGGGTGGGGTTTGCCTCTGCTAGTAAACGGGTTAGGGTTTGGCCTTGTAGATGGGTTAGGATTCGGCGGTGGCGGCGACTAAGGTTAGACGGCTTCTAAGGTTTGTCGATGGCAAGCTCCTCCTCGACCTGTTTGACAATGAACTGTCTGGAGCTACTGGTTGACGGTGACGAGCAGGTGGTGGCTAGGCTTGAGGGTAGAGCAACAAGCGACGGGCAACGACTGGCGAGGGTTGAGTGACGAACGACGGGTGACGGCGAGCGGCTGGGCCTGAGGGTTGAACGACTACGACGACAGGCCTGAGGGGCAACGGTTGCCTGAGGGGCATGACGAGCGATGGGCCAGAGAGAGAGAGAGAGAGAGAGAGAGAGAGAGAGAGAGAGAGATGAAGGGAATGTTTGTATTAAAGTCCAATGGAGACCCGTTAGGATCTATGGGACTATGAGAGAGAGATTCAAGCATTGGAAATGAAGATGGTCAATTGGCTTGCCGAGGATTGGACCTAGGGAAGAACTCTTCCTAGAGTAAGTATTGGCTATCCCCTAACCTTTGGATGCAACAGAAGACTCATCCATGGATCCTTTGGGATAAAAAGCACCACAGTTGAGAAGGATCCCTTTTTCTATGTGTGTTGATGTGCGCATGTGTGCACACCCATCCACTCTCGCATGTGCCAACACCCACACTCACCCTTGCATCTGTACATACCCCCTATCATGCCCACGTCCATCTCTAGGGCCACACTCACTCCCTCCTTTTCCAACACACACTCGTATGCATGTGAATGCTCTCCCCCAAACATGTAGATGCAAGTCCTTGCGTACATGTAGAGTATGATTGATTTGATCATAGGAGACCCCTAAATGGATAAGAAATCGGTCATTTGGAGAGGGTGAGGCACATACACAATTTCATTGTACTGTATGGCTCTTTATACATTACAAATCATTGCCACTATAAGGGAGTGGGAAAGGTTGATGAAGTAGACTTTGAGTCTTAGCACATGGAAGCAAAATATGATGGGAATGGAAAAAGGTGGTTCCATACGTATCCAATCTAGTCCACCATGTGCTAATGCACAAGGAGTTGGATTTGTTAGGTGGTAGATGACCCATGGCATCATTTGATGCACATCATCATCCAATACCTACAAAGAGATTTTTTTCCTGAGCTCCTAGGGTCGAGATGGTCTAGGATGGAAGAAAAAGTGGCTAATTCCATTCCAAACCCATCCCTGACCAAGTGGTCTATGATGGGAGTAACGATGACAATTGGATTCCTATCGTAATCCAATCCTAAACCAGTCCCATATGCCAAGGCCCTTAATGTAAAATATATGACTTGTGACATCATGTTGCCACAATAAAGGATATCAGCTAACTCTTTTGATCATATCAGCGTAGGATAGCTTTTTATTCTCCCCTAGAGGGAGAATATCCTCCATTCTTACGAGTCCCTGTAGACCATGAATGCACTCTTTGATGTAGCCTGTAGGGAACAAGAGCCCACCTTTAGTGCGAAAGACCCACAAATGCACTCTTCCATGTAGCGCCTTTAGGGGAACCTTCATGCCAACTAACGGTAGATATAGGCTCAGCTGGTGTTAACTCTTTGACTCGTGAATGACCAGTTGCAAGGAAATATTCTAATAAAGGAATGTCTAAACTGGTCATGCAGTGAGTCTACTGAAAAGCATATAAGAATGAGAAAGATAATAAATTTGGATTGACAAATACTCTCGAAATTCAAGTCAGTTTTCTGTTTTTGTGGGGTAAGATTAGAACCTTCTGTCATTGGGGGTTAGTTCTTGCAAAGTGGTATGAGGAAATGTATTACATGCTCTAGTAAGACCAAGGGTTCTATCTGTCAGAATGGAGCAGGCTTTATTCTTTGTATGCTATTCTCTCAATACTTCGTATGTCTTCATCTTTCTACTTTTATTGTGCTCACAAGAGTTTCTCAGTTAAAACTTTCATATGTCCTTTGTACATAAACAGGCACATCAAAATTTGGCTTTTCAATGTACATGGTCAGCTGCTGTTTTTCTAGATGGTTGAGGAAAGCAAACATTCCAAATGTCAAAAATCTACTCTTAGGACACTCTGTTTACTACTTTTTCTTCTATCCTATAGCCACACCAATCTTCTATATGCTGTTTGTGATAACTCGATGAAAGTATACAGTGTACAAAATCGCATACAGTGTACATGTTGCTTTCTTTTTTTGCAATAACCAATAACTGAACTGTGCAACAGCGTGGTCGATGATAAGGATGAAACTGCATCTGGAACCACGTGCATAACTTCTGCAGGTCTCTCTCTCTCTCTCTCTCTCTCTCTCTCTCTCTCTCTCTGTGTCTGTCTCTCTCGCTCTAGAGCTCTCTCCACCCTCCCTGTCCTTGCCAACCTTAAAAAATATGACAAATCAAGAAAGCAAATCATTGCCACCTTCTCCCTGCATGGATGGGAATACTAATATTAATATTTTCGATGGCTGTTCAGCCAGTCGTCTCTTTTGAGTTTCTTTACTTTTTCACTATTAATGTTCTTGTAGGGAAGAGCATCTTTGCTGATTTCCTTTTTTATCTTCCAGGAAGCCTTCCAGAGGGGTTAATATGGGAGCTTCCAGATGCTGATGTAATCGACAAATCGGTGCTATCGGAAGACTTGTTTGTGGCAGCCAATGGAGATTTGGATGATTTACAGAAGCAACTAGAAGCTCTTAATGCCAAACCTTCAATTTAAATATTGATTGAAATTGCATTCATCCACATGATTTGGTCTTATCAGATGGGCGTTGCATGATCAAGTGGCTTATAGTAATTAACTTATTTTGGAACTTGATAAAGCTGGCTCAACTTCTGGGCATAAAACTGCCAAGGGTCCACCCTTTCTTACCAGCAAATGTTTGGTAGATGTCATGAGTAGGCATGGTGTGTTTACAAATAGCAGGTGGATACTTCTTTACTTCTGGAGATGTTGCACATAGTCCTAGTGAAACATGGACACGCAGGTGTGCATGTGTGCATGCTCTCTCTCTCACGTACACACATGGTGTGTTTACAAAATGCAGGTGGGATACTTCTTTACTATTGGAGATGCTGCACATCAAACATGCACTCGCAGACGTACATGTGTTCATGCTCTCTCTCTCTCTCTCTCTCTCTCTCTCACACACACACACACACACACACACACACACCCCTACCTTTTTTTTGGGAGGAAATCCATATTTGTTTATATTAAAAGAAGCAGTTCTCAAAGAGAGAACTTGCTATTACAAAGTATCAGAAGATCTCAACATATGACAAGTAGATAGTGGAATCTATATGATGAGTAATCAGGCAATCGTATATTATACGTAGGTATAGATGCCCAATTGAGTTTGTCAGCGATCAAGGTACTCGTTTTATGAATGAAGTGTTACATCAACAAAACTTTGAAGTTAGTTCTTACTAAAATCGTGAATTCAAATCGCCAGATTAAGATACAAAATTGCATGCAACATTGTGGGCTTATAGAACAACTGACAAGATTTCGACCAACCTTACTCCATTTTTTATGACATTTGGATTAGAGGCTATGGTTCCAATGGAATTTTTGGTTTTGAGTTTGTGTGTTGCAATCATTACCTCGGTGCCATTAGGCAATGCTTGCAACAACTTAGTCAGCTAAATGAACTATCTCTACGAGCTGTGTGGACACAACAGGTACAAAGGTAGAGGAAGGCTTGGCATGATTGACACATTGTGTATAAAAATTAAAAGAAAGGCATGTTGGTCTTATTGTATAATGTAAGGGAAGGCAAGATGAAGACCAATTTTAAATTTGGTTGGAATGGTTCATACAGAGTGATTGAGGTGCATGATAATGGTACAGTTGAGTTAAGCTAATTTGGAGAGATTGGTAATTTCTAAGTTGATAAATGGAAGTCAAGTTAAATCATATAGAAGTGCAACGAGTTTGGTAATAGTAATAAGCTTGTGGGGGCTTGATAGGATGCCATGTGGCTCCAAGTATCTTAAACTCACCATCACTACGACTTTATCACCTCTCCTACTGATTTCAAATAGTTTTTGTGCATAGAGGCTTAATTAATCTATGTTTATTTGTGGTTTAATTTACTTACTCTTGTAGCTATGTTTGTCTATGGCTTAATTTATTTATGCATGTCTTAATTTATTTTATGCATAGACTATGTGCAAGGGGGCTTCCCCAAATCTTCAAGAAAAGATTCGAACCCAAAACCTTTGCTCAAATGGATGATCCAAACATTGCTTGTTCAAATGTCCTTTTCTGTCATCATAGAAATGAGCGATCCAAACATTTGCTTATTCGAATGTTCTTTCTGTCGTCACTTGTCGCTTGGGTACCATCTTCATTCGCTCTCATCTGATCACCACCACCACCTTCAGTCTTTCTTGATATTAAAATGGTGTTATCATGGGCATTCTTCATTTGCGCTATCTCCTTCTACTTCCTCCTTGGCGAGCATCTTTATGAAATCTGTAATGTGCGAAATAATTAGTTGTGATTTTATTTTTTTTTCTACATCATATTCCATGTGCTTTGTTTTCTTCATCCTTGATTTTCAAGATACTATGACTGTCTGTGTGAAAAGCTTTGAAATTGCATCATGGTTTGGGACCCATTTCTTTTTCAGACAACTACTATACAATGTATTGTTATCCTGGTTCTCCTTCCTATCTCTTGGCTCATACCATACCGATGTAAATGTTGTAGCTCTCCCTTAGTCATCCATTCTCACGTCCACCACTTTTGCAACCCAAAACTTCACGTTTTCATGTTCATCATCCGATTGTCGAGCTGCAATAAAACAATGGACATCTATGTCTATTTGTGGCATAAAATCCCTTCTTGGGTCCACAATGTGGACGTGGGAGCAGTAATTTAAACTCATTTTCAAAGAGACCACATGGGCACAAGTTACTAACATTTGGTCAAAATAAAGGTCGTTCTGCCTTAATATCATCTTCTCGCATTATTGCAAGGTCCTTTATCAATTGGTAGGTCTTGCTAATTACAACAGTATTGTGGTCCTTCCAATAGGGCTTCCAATCAGGAAATCTCCGGAGCACTTCCTCTTTGTATGTAATAAAAGCTTTTAAGCCTTCTATTTCATCTTTGGATTTCTCGCTGAATTCTTTTATAGAAGGCCATGTTGGATGCATTTCTTTGCTCAGAATTGAAGTTAAGAGAGAGTAAGGTTCTTCAGGTTCTCATTTTATATAAAGAGAATAGTGTTGTCACTGCATCATTGGTTTTTCTTCCTTTAAGAAAAAATGAAAATAGTATGGAGCACCATGATCTATCAGGGCATCACCACCTTTTTGTATGAAAGATAGAATAAAGCTCTTCCAATCATATATCCTTTCAACCATTGAGCATACTATTCCTTCCTTGCGGCCACCAAATCATCCTCCCATATTTTCTTATCAAGTCATCCATCGTCTCCAAACAACAAAAATAAAAAAGACTATAAATAAGAAAATCAACTTATATTGATCTTCTACTTACAACAAAGCTGCCTTGGCTTACAAATGAACACTCAGTGTAAGCTTCCTTACCTAGCAAGCTCAGGTAAGAGGGAGAGAACTTGGCACACTACTCTCTTGGTCGCTACCTCTAGCCATTACAATCTCTTTCTACTAACTATGCAAAAACGCCTTCCAAACGAAAGACATCGCGCTCGGTGTGCCAGACCGCTACTTGCTACTGTGGTTGATCTATCGCAATCTCATGCACCTCTAGTTGCAAATGGTGCTCAGTCCAAAACGTTCTTCCACCGCTTTCGAGTAAGTCTGCATTCGGTAACCACACTTAGAACCCTGGCCATGTCAAGGGCTAACAATCCTGAGCTCTCAAATAGTCCTTCTCAAGCACCTAGGGTCTCCTTTCTGCCGAACTCAAGTTTCTCTCCATATTATCCAAAGTACAACCAAGCCATGGTGGCTTGATCATCTTAGCAGCTACTCAGCCTTGCGCTATCGCCATCCCTTGACACCTCCTTTTAACAATGAGCTGTCGCAATTTGGCAACATAGCTTTATCCTTACATTCGAAGCCTATTCGCTAATTTGGAAAGCAGCAACAAACTATTAAGATTCAAAATGATGTGAACAAATAGAAGAGCACCTTAAGGGTGGACAAAGATGAGGAAAATTTCTCAAAAATTGTGGCTTTCATCTATTGTCTTTTACTTTCGATGTGCAATTTGAAGAAAGGTAAGCGTCCTTTTTTACTTTCATGCATAGGTCGAGGAGGTTGCTCATCGGCTTGGACAATTGGAAGGTCAAATGGTTTTGCTTATTGATGGAGGGCAAGAATGAATACTTAATCCTAGCATATGATGGGTCAAATGGGTTTTTGATGGAGGGCGAGAACGAATACTCAATCTTGGAAGGTCAAATGGATTGATGGAGGGCGAGAACGAATACTCAATCCTAGCATATGATCTCACTAATTATTCCTTACTCCCTGAGTCGTCTCTGCATTGCCTTTCATCACGGTGGCGACAGTGTCCAATGTCTCTTTCCTGGGATATTGTGAAGACTCTAGTCTCAAGACCCTTGAAGAGGGGCCAGCCATGGTGCTCAGGAATGGCAAGGCAGGGAGGACTTGGATGCAATGTGGCTATGGAAGAGATGAGGGAGGTGTGGAAACGTCTTTGTTGGCCTCTCTATTCCAAACTACAACGTGTTCGAGTATCCGTGGTTAATAGGTCAAGAATTATAGACAAGAAACATATTTGATAGTAGAAGCCTTTTTGTCGATGATGGTGTTGCTGACGGTGGTTTTCTTCGGAGTGTCAATATTGCCATTGTGATTATTTGATTGCTCGATAGAGTTGATTGTTCAAAGGATTCTATGTGTTTGTTGTGTGTATCTGATTCTTAAAGGACGTATCTCGGCGGCTCCTCGTCCATGTTGGCGCAAATTTGTGCGGGTTCCGGTCCTTTTCTCGCCGGACTATGCGTGCGCCTATGAATCTTTGCTCAAGGCCTCTCGGAAAGTCGCCCTTATATTCGTCCTGGCGAGAGGGCGTTGCGTGCGAGTCTGGATCAGTCCGCGGGTGGTTGAGTTAATACCGGTCGCAGGCCAGAGTGTAGTTGAGAGGTGGGTTTTGAGAGAGACAGGAAGGTAGAAGGGCACGAGAGCCAGAGAGGGAGAAAAGTGGGGAGGTAGACAGGCGAGGTTGGCTGAATTAGATAGCTACAAAAAGCTTGCTTTCGCGGAGAGGGGGGCTGATTGTGAAGCACACAAAGCAATCCAGCGTTGCGTGAGGTTGGGTGGTGGTCGAGACGTATCACTGGGTGCACTTCGGAGAGACTATAGTGCACCAAAATCTCTGAGATCCGAAGCTAATCGAGAGAAGGCGAGAGAGACAGAGAGAGCGCGCATGTACAAGCTCCTATAACTCTCGCTGGGAGGCAAATTAGAGAACGAGAGAGAAAATGGCAAACGCATACGTACGGCGCAGGAATATTGCTGCAGCCCTCATCGCCCTGTCGCTGCTCTCGCTTGGAGAAATTCAACGGGTGGCTTCCGGATTGCAGCCATCGTCTCAGAATCACCACAGGAAGTTGATGGGCGATCGAGGCTGCTCACCCTGTGACGACATCTATATCGTGAAGGAGGGCGAAACGCTCCAGACAATCAGCGATAAGTGCCATGCTCCCTTCATCCTGCTCGATAACCCGCACATCCAAGACACCGATGATGTCTCAGCCGGCTCCGTCCTCGAGATCACTTCCACGAAGGTGCTTTGCCACCGGATCAATCCTTGATTTTCCCTCCGCAAGTGACCGTTAGCTAATTTGATTTCAAAGTTTGCAGTCCATCCTTCTCAAAGAATTCTCCCACATCTACTGCAAAATTATGCCTCACCTAAGTTTGCAGTCCATCCTTTCTCCCACGTCTCCTGCAAAAGTATGCCTTTTCAAAGTTTGCAGTCAATCCGTTCAAAGAATTCTCCCACATGTACTGCAGCATGAGCTTCTGTTTATTTGATATCGCAAACAACATCTTACACGTACGATATAGAATTACGCAGGCCATCGCCTGTCTCCATGTAAGGGTTTAGTTTCGTATTACAATGCAATTCTAGCACAGTACACTTAAGCTTGAGGAGTCAGTTTGAAATTGCAATCAACGATGCAATCGCAGATTTAGTTAGCGCAGCAATTTTATGTACATTCAGTACCGTCATAGCTCTTTTGTATGCAGTCGAAAATCATCATAATACAATTGTGGGGTTTTTTTTTTTAATGGCTTAAGAGAGGGCATTTTCTCCCCGGAATTCCCTAAAGATTCTAACACTACGTGAATTACCGGTAGACCCAAGCCTCTACTCTGTCTCCATATACGCCAGACAAACTTATCAAACTTTTTCCTTTCATGAATGGGTAACAAAAATGCTAAGTCACGGACCAAATCGTCCCCACAATGTTTTTGTAATTACATCATAGACCAAATCGTCCCCACAATGAGAGTGGAATGATTAAAAATAAATAGGAACCTATTTAAATTGGGTATATTCAAATTTCTCTACTTTTGTTAGCACATTTACTTATTGGTCATGAAAGCCTCTTAGTTAGTGATGTAGTGATAAGTTTCTATATAACATGTCATTTTGCATTTGTCTAGTTACTTGTGTACAGTGTATGATAATCACTCACTTTAACTTGCAAAAGCTCTAGGCCTAGGAACATGTCATGGTGCATACCACGATCGAGCATGTGAATGCTAAATAAATATATACAACTCCTTCAAGGCTATTTGCAACTTTTGTCATAGTTATTAGTTGTATAAATTTCAAAGCTTCAATCATGGCCACAAGTTAAATGTATGGGCAAGCTAAGACATTTTTTCACTTGATGAATCATGAGGGAATTTCACACGCACATCCATGTTTCACGAATACTTGATGACTCATGTGGGGAGTTTTACATGCACATTCAATATTTCAGGAATACTCCAAAGTACAAGCAATACACATCAAACTTATGTAGCAAAATCGTGGCAACATGCGCCATAATCATCGCTTGTACACAAACATCTTTGCCATTTGAGCAAACCTTTGTAGCGATACTCCAAAGCACAAGTAGCATACATATATCTTTCTAAACAAATCAGTACACCTATACTTTAAATCCATTGCAATTTTTGCAGTCCTACATTGCTTACTTAAATTATAGTGACAATGTTTGGCAATATCGCAAGCATTTTTTTCTCTTTTATTGGGTGCACACACAAATCTAAGTCAACATTTCAATGCACATGTAAAAGCAACATCCCATGTAGAAAATGCAGCTATGACTAGAATTTTCCTTACTCTAACAAGGAATGCAAAGCCCTCAAAGCAAACACTAGTACTTTATTAACCAAATGAGGATAGAAAAGAGAACTAAGGAGGGGAGGAAGGGGGGGAGAGGTATGATAGTGAAATATCATAAGCCTTTGAATCAATTCTAGGCACACACCTAGAACTATGCTGCATTTAACTTGGCAGTGTTGCTATTATGGCAGCATAATCGCAACTTTCTATGATGTGTCTCTGAGTGAAAAAGAAATTATATGTTCAAAGCTTTCGCATGCTTGCACAAGGCCATTGGTTACCCTTCCTTGTATAGGCAATCAGGTTGTATACTTCCCCCAAGATCATCTAGAGCAGGTCCATAAATTTATTTTCACTACAATTAAATTCACCAGGATCTTCTAAAACAAATCATTACTATGTGCAATTGAAGGTGGTCGCATCAATGAAGCAAGGAATCAATCAATAGATGCCAACCTATAATCCTCCTGCTCAAATAAGTTATCGTGTGCACTTACTTGCACACTTCATGTAATACGAAATATTTTCATCTTGAATTACAATGTACAAAACTCAAATTTTCAGCACATTGATGATGTCAGCATCTATGGGAAACAGGGTTTTCTACTTCAAAGCTTATCAATTACTGGATGGAATCCTATGGTACATAGGCTCTCATTCCATGAGAAAGTGCCTACTAAAGATCTTTATTTATGACGACATGATTACTGAGAAACTTTGATGAGGTATTTGCACAGTTCGTATACCTGGTCCAAAGGTACAAGTCGAGCATTGTTGTAAATGTCTTTCTTGTCTGTGCCATTGTTCCCTAAGAGAAGTTGGTTCTCTAGATTATGTAGTATTGATAGCATTAGCGGAGAATTGGGGTCTCAAAGGGGCCTCCAGTTAGTGTTTCCTAATTTTAAGGGATTAGAGAGTGATTTGAGGTCCACCAATGAGAGTGCTAGAAGGTGTGGGGCAATGGTATGTTGAGGCTGAGGGTGGGTAGGCCTACAGAGAGCCCCTATTGGTTGCTCCTCTTACACTAGGGACCACCCAAACCATCCCTCCCCCTCTTAACCCATGTTTGACCCTTCTATCAGGTGCACCTCCCCCACATGAGCCCAAAATTGCCTTCAATGTGATGATAGAGCACTTTTGGTGAATTTTCCTTCTCCCCTCCCTCTTTCTAGGGCCTGTGCCCCCCACTGTTCTGGTCCAGCCTGGCAAATCACTCCATTTGAACCAAATCCCACACATTTTTCCTCTTCCCCCTCTTTCTCTGCTCTCTTCTGCTTTGGCCTGCTTGTTGCTACAGCTCCTCTCTCTCTCTCTCTCTCTCTCTCTCTCTCTCTCTCCCCTCTCCCTCTCTTGTGCCTTTGTTGGAGCTGCTCTGTCCCTCTCCTTCTGCCTCTTCTGTGCCTTTGTTGCTGCTACTCTGTCCCTCTACTTCTACCTCTTTTGTGCCTGTGTTGGAGCTGCTATGTCCCTCTCCTTCTCCCTCTCCTATGTCTCTGTTGCTGCTGCTCTGTCCCTCTCCTTCTCCCTCTTTTGTGCCTCTTTTGGAGTTGCATTGCCCAGAAATGCATTGGATGAGTGGATCCCTTGCACCTACAACTTAAATGTTTGGATAGTGATGAAAGGATCAGGCAAAGGTCCACATAAGCTTCTCAAGAGCAAGAGAGGTGACATCTTGCATGAGTGGAAGGCCCGCATCTTGAAGTTCAAGTTTGGGAAGAAAGGATGGCTCGCAAAAGTGCAACATGTTTACATGGGAAAAGATATGCAGCTTCTTCCATCGTTCAATCAATCTAGGATACCATCACACAATGAGCCTTTCTATCTATGTACCTTTTTCACCTGTAAGTGTAATGAGTCCATTTGGAAATTTTGTGTTTGGTTTCTAAGAGCTCTTATACATGGTGGCAGATGTTTTCCCTTCGGACTTAGAGGAGTGGGAACCAGTTGAATCATTCGTAGGCAAGTTCACTACTGCGATTCATGAGGATTTAGGTAAGCAAATGCATGCCAGGGAGAAGTTGGCCTCCTTGCGAATGAAGAATGTGTACTGGTATAATCAAACGACATCATCAAGCTATGGTTGTTTGTAAACCATTGCACCACCACATCTTCAAGACATGGATTGCAGCAATGTGGAATCGAGGACATTGCGATCGTACAAGGACAAGATTGCAAAGGATGTGGGCATGGCCATGAAGTTTACATTTGGATCCAAATGGGCAACGTTATCTTGGTTTATGCCTCTTCACATTTTTGCTTCTTTATTTCAGAATATACATATGCATAGAACAAAAACTATGTGGTCCTACAAGCGTGTAGATGAAAATGCTCTTGAAGATTTACTTGGGATGAATTGGGAAACCAGGTCAAGTGACCAAAAGGGTGATGTGTTTCAATGTCACGAATGTAAAGACAATGTGGTTATTAGATACCATTTGTCATGCCAAATGTTGTATTTAGCTTTTTGGTATAGGCGCTGGAAGAAAACAAATAGCTGGTGGCTTCCCCTAGACTCTAATGATGAAGACAATATGGGGGTAAGTTTGTCTATTGATGTTGAAGAGGGAGATGTCAAGAATGTGAATGTCACATCACAATGGACTTTAAAGGATGTGCGAGAACACCTATTGGTCATGGAGGACGGCATGTCAGAGTCCTTCTACTAAACCTTAAATGGTGGTAAGGTCAGCTGCCATGTGGAGAAGTGCATGCATAGTGCCAATTCAATTCCTCCTGCAACTTTGAAGATTGCTAACAATGTGTTTGACTAGTGCAACATTTAATTTTTTATCTGTCAAATCCTAGTTATTGCTTCAAAAGATGATGGACAATTAAATTAAAATGTCATTTCTTTTAACGTTTTCTCCTTTCAGTTCATGGTAAATGTTTTTCAAAAAAATTTGGGGATTTTATGATTAATTTTAATTTTTAGGATTTCGATATATATTAAGGGGTAAGAGCCCTTTTTACGTCACATTCTCACTTTCATGTTTAGAGAGCCATAGAAACTCCCGTTCTCAAAAGTTACTCCCTCCATCAACTGCTATTTGCCATGGATTCAGCTACAACTGTGTTCCAAGATTTCATCTCATGAATTGCATTGGCAGATCGTGAGGAAGAGCTATTTTTAGTGTTTTATAGGACATTAGATGTCCTAGGCACATATATGCAAGCTAAGGATGACTTCTCAGATCTCATCCTTTACATGCAAGATAATTTCTCAAATTTTGCTTATACACTTGACCACTCTTCAAAGAGATGGATTCCCATAGATTACGTAAAGTATATGTTCGTAGAGGAACCCAAGTTTGTAAAGCACTTGGCCCGCTTTTGTGACAACCTTACAGACAAAGGGTTTAGGACAATCGAAGGTCAAGACATCCTAGACACAGGGATCATAGGAAATACAAGCACCAAATTCCTTTCATGGAAGATGACATTCGTCTTCCTTCTCCAAGAAGGAAATTTAGAGGAAGAAGCCTCATCGTCTAGCACTCCCTCTAGTAGAACTGCTGATCTGGTCATCAATAGACTAGACTCGGACATGTACATGGAAGAGAGTCTTGATGATGTAGTAGAGGAGATGGAAGCAGCTCAAGCATTGAGCCTACTTCAAGAGCCCCTAGTAGAGCAAGAATCTGCATCGTAGACCACTGAACCAGAATCATAATTATGGTCCTTGTCCCCCCTCATCATTGATGGAGAAGAGTACGTATTCCTCCATGACATAGAGGTTATTTTTGGACTAGGAGAACTCGGAGTCCTATCGGGGTTCTATGTTGACACAAGTGTCAAAGATCCCGAGGTTTTAGGTTCCGAAGACTAGACAATGGAAGACTTTCTCTTGACAACGTTGGTTTCAATGAGGGATGCAGACATGTCTGTATACGATGCACAACCCTCTCATGCAGAAGCTTCCACCTCTAAGACAGGTTAGGAGAAAGCCTCCACCTCCCAAATGGAACATCACCCAACACCTGGTTCCATCAACATTGCAAATGAGGAAGGGATAGAAGCCGACGACACTATAGTGGTAAGTTCAAACAATATTTTTTATTTTTTGCCATGAATGTTCGATCCAAAGGCATTGATAGCAGATGTAGCCACTTTTTTAAAGATTTAGGGGGTATATTGCATATGGATTAAGTTCTTTCCAACTTTACTTAATTCTCAACCAAATTCACCTGTGCATGGACGGTACACATAAACCCATTACATAATTGGTATTTTAATATAAGGATCCATTTCTTATTGAACATTTTAATAGAATATTGACTATTCTTATGAAATCAAATTACAAAAATCTTATTTGGGAATTCTCTCTCTCTCTCTCTCTCTCTCTCTCTCTTCCCTGCTCTCTCTGCTCTCTCCCCTCCCTCCCTCCCTCCCTGCCTCCCTCCCTCCCTCCCTCCCTCTCTCTCTCTCTCTCTCTCTCTCTCTCTCTCTCTCTCTCTCTCTCTCTCCCTCCCTCCCTCCCTCCCTCCCTCCCTCTCTCCCTCCCTCCCTCCCTCTCTCTCTCTCTCTCTCTCTCTCTCTCCTCTGTGTTTCTGGCATATTTATTGAGGTAAGATCTCAATAATGTAGATGTTTTAAGTTAAGTTCATTAAAGTGTATGTTGTTATGCCACTCACGTTTCGTGCTTCACACAGAAGATAGCCTCATAAACAATTACTAACTATGGGATGAAGTGTATTCATCAGCAAACAACAAGTCCTCTACGAGTTGGAGTGTATTCATCAACATCAAGAGAGTTATTGTAGGGGATTCTATTCTATGTTTGAGGTCATGTCTAGCCTACTTTTATTTTAAACTACTGCCTTCCCATCGTTACAAGTGTCGTCAGATTGAGTTGTAAGTGAATCTAGCTAGTTGACAATTCAATATGCTATTTGATAATGTATCATATCATAGAGTTAAATAGTTTGGGCATGGAGGGATTCACAAAACGAAAACAAGATTTTTTTGTGCAGCTTTGCCGAGGGTTATCAACCTTCTCAATGTATGCAACTCCATTTTGATTACTCGGCAAATTGATTATCCATATGTTCTCTTAATTATGAGCTACTCCTACATATGCACCTTAATTATGCAACGCCTGTGATAAAAATAGTGGTCAGCACAACTATATGGCATGTAAGGAAGACTCCACTAATTACGTTGTTCCAGACAAATGAATATTGTTAGATGCAATTCAATGTACATACAAATTTGTAGATCATTTGAATAAAGTGGGTTGACAAGTGCTTGTGTTGATCTCTCAATTAAAGTGGGTTGACAAGTGCTTGTACTGATCTCAAAGAATAAAAAACATTGCAATCTAAAGAATTAGTTTTGGATTGATATGTTCCGACTCTAGGATGCATTAGTTATAATCCAAGTTATGGGAATTTTGATACAGACGGAGGATTGGGGCATATGATGGAGATGGAGGATGACGGAGATTGCCCTCAATCAGTGGAGACTCAGCACACAAAGACGAACGAGGAGATAGGCAAAATTCTAGGCAGACTCCGGGAGAGTCGAGGATCTCCACGACCTACGAGGAGGAAGTTGAAGATCTCTCAGCACCATCAGTCCTAGAATCCAAGCATCCTACACAACAAGATGCTAGTGGAGCACAACAGTCTGATGGAGAGAATCAAGTAGATGGAGCAAGTAAAACTGTAATGGCCTCCTTGGATGACACTTTGCTACAGGTCATGGATCAGAATGTTCAACTAGATTAGGAAAGGGATCAATGTGTTGAACATAAGATTCCTAAAGAAAGGCTTTTTTGTCTTTCTTTTTGAGAAACCTAAGGTGGCTCCTAGAGCTATGGTCTATGGACTATTAGAAACCAACCCTTGTACTTGGAATGGTGGTCCAAGGAATTTTCCCCTGATGCCCCTAGGTCTACTAAGTGTAGAAGAATGTGGGATAGAATAGATGCATCATGGCACAAAGAGAGAGAGCTCAAGTGAGGCAAAATCCATTGTATTAGAATGAAGGAACATCCTCCATTATATAGAGTGAGAGGATGTGCAGGAACCTCCCCTATATCAGTGGCAATCAGCCCCTACATTAGTGGGACTGCTGGCCTAAATCAAAGGAACCTCCCATGTGGTGGCCTTTGTGCTTACATCATCACTTAGGTCACACACTAGACACCTCATAGCACTAGGTGTGCTTGTACAACACGCACACACACACACACACATGTGACTCCCCTAGATCACACATGCACCTGAGAGCAAGCCCTTAATCATACTTGTCCCAACATACCCCCCCTCAAGGGTTTGCCTCTTGCTATGTCAAGGATACATCTAGTCTCAATTTCTCATGCAATCTCATGGTGGTCACACATGCCATCTCATGGTGGTCAAGGATAAATCCATGGCTAGGATCTCATGCTAGCAAAGGTGCCCAAGGGTCAAGGTTAACAAAATATGGGATAAACCAAGCACACATATCACATGACCATATGGTGACCAGAGGTGATTTACAAAAGACAAAACACATGACATTCTTTTGGGAGTACTACTTCAGGCAGAGAACCTCAAAATTTGACCAAGTGATGATAAACAAAAATTCAAAGACAAATTTCTCAAAAGGCAAAGTCCTTGTCTTCTACCACAAAGTTTGATGCTTCATTTGTTGATGGAGTTCTCTCTTCAACTAGATTTGTCATACTCCTCTGCAAAACTTCTCAGAGTGATTATTCTTGCCACAATAAGAGCAAGGGTTGATTTTATAATAATCCTTCTCAAGATGATTATTTTTCCCACAATGTTTACATGCCTTGTACCTGCTCTTTGAAAACTTCAGTGCAAGTGCTTCTGTGTGCATTTTGCCCATTCTTGAAGTGTTCTTTCTTTCCTCTTCTTGTAAGGCACTGATGATGCCCTCTAATGTTGGTTGAGGAAGATTCTTCAAAGTAGTAACCACATATTCAAAGTCTTGAGGCATACTCTTTAAGAGCACTGCCATAGCATCATCCTCAGTGATAGGAGAGTTAATTGAGGCTAGTTGTGTCATAAGACGACTAATAGTGTTGACATGAGTAGCAACATTGTCTCCCTCCATTTTAAGTTCAAAGAACTTAATTTTCAAATTTAATTTGGACGTATGTGAGCTAGCACCAAGAGCTAGCACCAAATAATATGTCTAACTTATGCCATGCTTCAAAAGGGGGTTCCAAATCTGAAATGTGGTGTACATAATCATCTCCCAAACCTAATGCAATTATTGCATAGGCTTTCTCTATCCTTTTTGCATCTGCAGGTGTAGAAGTAGATTCAGTGGCCTTTCCTTTACCTTTGGTTGTAGTTGATTCACCAGCCTGAGAGAATTGAGGTCCTACCTTGACTAAGTCCCATAAATTTTCCTTCATCAGCATAAAATTTATCTTCATCTGCCAAGTATGAAAGCCTTGGCCATTGAACTTGTCAATTTCATAAGTAGCCATGAGAGGGTCTTACCTTTCCCTCATCATACAAATGTAGTTTGCTAGAGATAAATTCAGAAAAGCCTAATTGTTTAGCATATTCATACCCAGTTGGCTTCTCCCAAAGTTTCTTGGCCGAGGTCTTCTTCACTTTGAACTTTGTCCTTCTTGTAGTCTTTTTCAAGTGCTTAGCATTGAAGAACAATCAGAACTTTGCATCTTGACAAGAGATTAGTCCCAACTCCAATCTAAAATTGCATTCTCTAATCTGTACCTTAGCATCACTCCATTCCTCAAACATCATCCTAGCATTTACTTTAGCATCAAATTTCCAAAACTATCAAAAATGCTTTGCAGAATACTAGCTCAACTTGGAGGGTAGAATTCACACAATTGGAGAAGAACTTGAGAGGGCTTTCTGTGCAAAACTAAAGCTTGAATACCAAGGTAGATTCAACATAGAGCTTGGGCAAAATAGTGTGCCATTCTGTTTGGAAGGGTTGTGCCTTCCTCGACTGTTCTTTTCTTGTTTTCTCCTCGCTCTAGCATGAATTGGTCTTCAAAATTCACCAACATCAAGCTCTAGACATGAAATAACTTGTGCTTGAAGGAATCTAGCAAATAGTGAGCATTGACATGGAATTGCACGATTTTTCGTCAACTTGAATCAGCGCGGGTGATATAGACCATCTCTAGAGGAATGCTCTGAGCCAGAGGTATGTCCCATACTACTATAGGGTAAAGTCTTCAGCTAGGAGGGCTTGGCAAAAGACGCAAGGGATGGGGAGAAAAAAACTAATCCATTTTTGAAGAGGAAGGAAGAAGAAAGCTTCAAAAAGAGGTGATGGAGAAGATGATGAGGTGGCACTACCAAAGTGAGTTTTCCAAAGCCTACCAGCTCTGATACCAAATGCAGAAGAATGTGGGATAGAATAGATGCATCATGGCACAAAGAGAGAGAGCTCAAGTGAGGAATAATCCATTGTATTAGAATGAAGGAACATCCTCCATTATATAGAGTGAGAGGATGGTGTAGGCACTTCCCCTATATCAGTGGCAATCAGCCCCTACATCAGTGGGACTGGCCTAAATCAAAGGAACCTCCCATGTGGGGGCCTTTGTGCTTACATCATCACTTAGGTCACACACTAGACACCTCATAGCACTAGGTGTGCTTCTACAACACACACACACACACACACACACACACACACACACACACACACACACACACACACACACACACACACACACACACACACACACACACACACACACACACATGTGACTCCCCTAGATGCACACACGCACCTTAGAGTAAGCGCTTGACCATACTTATCCCAACATTAAGATCCCTGTTTGGGTGGAACTCCTTGATCTACCTCTTTATTTGTGCAACCAGCTTCCCTCTAGGATGGGAGAAGTATTGGGTGTGGAGCAAGAGAATTTAATTAATCCTAGTAGCATTCCTCAAATCTACATTAAGATGGAGATAGCGATGCCCAAGACTCTCACTATCCTCAACAGAAATGGTAGTGTTTTTAGAGAACAGCCCCTGACTTATAAAAATCTTCCCCACTCTTTCTTTTTATGTGGGCTGCCCACCCATGTGGTAAAAAACTACCCTTTGAAGAGAACCAAAGTCAAAGAAAAAGAATCCCCTGCTACTAAATAGACTATTCCTATTGAAAAGTGGGTACCCAAAGTTCAAAATTCTCTTGTTAAAAACTAGATCAATGTTGAGAATATCACTATAGTTAGTGATAAGGACAAGGATCTTAGTCAACCAAAAACAACAAATAAAAACTCTTTTGAACCTCTCAAGGATCAAGAAGAGAGTCTGGAGAACAATCACATGGTCAGCCAGGATGATAACATGGTTATAGAGGTTGGATGGTCCAAAGAGTTTGAGGAAGATGTGAATAGAGAAGATGCCATGGAAGAGGTAGAAGGGAGTGAGGAAGAATAAGAGAAAGAGCAAGGGAAGGGTACTCCAGTCATTTCACCATCTCAAGAGGACACTAGTCAAGGTAAGGCCTTCACTATAGTTCAAGACAAGAGGAGGCAATCTAAGGCTACCACAGTCCAAGTGAACAGTCCCAACCCCAAGGCTAAAAAGAGATTGAATTATAATGTTAGATAAAGTGTTGACCTTCTTGACTCTCAATGTTAGAGGGCTTATAGACCCTGGTAGAAGGGAAGAGCTAGCTTTCTGGTTGAGAGCTAACTCTTTATCACCTCTTTTTCTAGCATTGAAAGAAATCAAAGCTTGTAGGGATACTTTAGATGATAGACTTAAAGTGATAGAAAGAAGAAGCTTTTGGTACTACACTTCACATGAGGAGGGCAAAGGGGGCCCCAGCTATTGGAATTTTATTTCATTACAAGGATAGCATTTTACAAGTCATAATAGATGACCACAATAGATGGGTAATGCTGCAATGTTGTGTGAAGGAGATTAAGTTCTGAGTTATTTCTATGTATGCCTCTAACCAGCCTTAGAGAGGAAGGCATTATGGGAGACTTTGTAGTGGGCAGATGGTAACCGCATTCTAAAGGGGGATTTCAATATGGTGGAGAGCAAGGCAGACAGATGGATGGGAAAGGGTACATGCACCAGAGGTTTTGAACCGCTTTCATGGGAAGAGTGCAAGGATCATTGATAGTTGGTTGATGTGAGTACAAGTCATGATTTTACTTGGTGCAACAATCAAGTTCGTGACAATAGAAGGGAGGCTAGATTGGATAGGCTCTATTGGTAGTTGGTTGATGTGGGTACAATTCATGATTTTACTTGGTGCAAAAGTCAAGTTGGTGACAATAGAAGGGAGGCTAGATTGGATAGGTTCTATGTCTCTCAGGGTTTAGTGAACAGTCATCTTTCTTTGAGAATAGAAACATACTCCTCTTTAAGCTTGTCAGATCACAAACCTGTCTCATTTAAATGTGATTTTGGCTCTGGTGAGAGCTCCTCTTGGTTCAAAGCTCTAACCCTAAACTCTTCCACATAAAGAGTGTGCAAACTCTAATTGGCAAGGCTTGGCATAGTGCTTTCTCTAAGCAAAACACAGCTTCAGATGCTTGTGCTCAGGCTGTTAAGGATGCCCAAATCATCTTAAGAATAGCTAAAAAGAAAAGAGCACAGAATAGAGCTCAAACAAGATGTACTGTCCAGTTGTCCCCTCGTGCCCCTTCGACTGCAGGGTCATCACCTGCGCATGCCTCTCGTAAGGGAACATTTAGAATAATCAGAAGAAAAAGGTTGCAAGAGGAGATCCCACTTCTTAAAAGCTCCCACTCAATAAACAATGAGAATATTGAATACATCTAGCAACATTTTTAGGAATTACTATCCAATACAAGTCCCCTTAATGGATACTCAAAGAGCAAGACAATTATGTCAAATCATAAGAGAGAAGGCTGTCAAAAAGTTTGATCTACCCTACTTGGAGAGACCTTTCAGCTTGGAAGCGTTGAAAGAAGCTGTGTCACTGATGGCAAATGGTAAGACACCTAGAGAATATGGGTCACCTATTGAGTTCTATAAGTTTTTTTGGAATCTAGTTGGCCCATATTTATTATTTTTATGGCAAGAAAGTTCATTGAAAGGTGTTCTTCCCCTTCACATTAATGGGGGCATTATCAAACTGATCCCTAAAGAGGGCCCCAAAGTTGAGATTAAGAACTGGAGACCTTTAACGATGTTAAACTGTAGTGATAAAATTTTTGCAAAAGCTTTAGCTCTTAGGATTCAAGGCAAAATTAAAGAGTGGATTCCCTCAGAGAAAAAGGGGTTTATCAAGGGACGTCACCTTCTTGAAGCCATTATTAATACATGGGAAGGATGTGAATATGCTAAAGAAACTAAACATGATATTTGCTTTCTAAAAGTTGACATTGATAAGGCTTATGATGACAAGTTGGAATGGGATTTAATAATTCAATATCTACAGGACATGGGTATGGGACTTTCTTTTGTGTCAAGTGTCAAACTTCTTCTCACTAATGCTACATCCAAGTTCAATGTCAATGGGAAGTTGAGTGACCCTTTTTTTCTTAAGAGATCAATCAGACAAGGCTGTCCATTAGCTCCTCTTCTGTTTGCTATAGTTGCAGATTCCCTTGGATGGCTTCTTAGAAGTCAAGTCCAAGAGGGAAGTCTGAAAGGCATTGATTTGATTAATGGTAAACAATTGGTATCCTAGCAGTTTGTTGATGATACCTTTTTGACCCCTAGAAACATTGATCAGGATGTTAGATGTGTAATGGATTGTCTTGAAGTTTTTGGTCAAGCCTCAAGATCTTCTATTAACCACTCCAAAACAAGATATGACATCTCAGTGGCAAGGAGCAAGGGATTCTCCAATAGTTAGGATGCCTCAAAATACAAAAAATGATAATTTTTAGACTTTTGGGCATTCCAATGGGATTTGAGGTTACAATGAAACAGAGGTGGGACTGGGTAATGGATAGATTTCAAAAGAAGATGGAAAAATGGAGAAGCTTCCAAGCAAATGTAGCTAGAAGAAAAAAGGTTCTTAATCATTTCCTCTACCCCATTGGTATTTTTTCTCTCCTATTGGTCTCCTTCTAAAACAGGTCTAGACAGATTTATCAGATTGTGCAAATCATTCTTATGGGGAGGGAATAATAAAATATCTAAAGTAAGGTGGGACTACTGTATCAAGCCCAAAGAAGAAGGGGGACTAGGGGTGATAGACATCTCTTTTACTGCCAAAAAGCTTTCTACTACTTGGATTATCAAAGCATCACTTCATCCAAATGAGGATTGGGCTCAGCTACTTTTGAGAAATATGAGACACATTAGACCCTACAGGGCTCCAAATTGGAAAAATTACCCTTTTCTTTCTGCTCTCATTAACCTTGAATCCTGTAAATCCAAGGGGAGTCCCTTGTGGGAAGTATCTTGGGGGATTTTAAAGAAATAAATGCTTTCCTCCAATTCTCTGGTAAAGGAACATTTATGGCCCCATTGACTCAATTTGGGTGTCCTCAATATTCAGATCTTGCACTTTGACAAATGAGCAATTTTTAGTGGTAGCCATCTTATTCAAGAAGGGTATCCAATCTTGGGGTCAGTTGTGTAATAAAGATCTTTTTCAGGTGGAAATCTTGGCTTGAAATCAGAAGGGAATTTTCCTTAACCAACCAACACCAGAGATTGGTCATGGAAATATTGGACCTATGGAAGGGAGAAGTGAGTTGGAAGGGAGGCTCAGTCCTCTGCATACACAAAGAGTTGAGCTAGATAGGGTCCTCTTCTCTACTGCCTATACCAACACCCACAACAGATATGGAGGATTTATTTAGAGCCCTCAACAATAGATGGAAACTGAATGATGATACATCAAAATGGTATACCAGATTTCACACAATTTGGGCTAGCAATGTGCCTGAGAAAATGTCTTATCTTGCTTAGCTAATCCTTCACAGAGTAGTGTGGTCAAACTCTAGAGGGCTAAGCATTGGTAAGGGAGATGGCAAATGTATGAGATGCCTAGACTCTATGGAGGATGTTTTTGATTTATTTTTTTCTTGTCCTCATGCCAGAAGAGTATGGAAGTTTATTCACATTGAATTTGGTTAGCCTATAAACTGGAAAGCCATCTTACTAGGGGATGCATGAAAAGTAAGGCATGAGCCTTGGTTTCTAATAAGGGCCCATGCTCTATGGTTCATCTAGGTCTCTAGAAATAATTTTCAATTTAATCATAAAGATATGTGTATTGATGCTCTATTTGCTTCATGGTGGGACATGAAAACAAAAGACTTTCAGACTTCTTTATTAGTGCATACAACCTTGAACATCAGAGATGAAATGCATACATCTCTAGACATAAACATCATTGTTTTATCTCATATGAACATGCCAAGCTGCCCAACTTCTTACAAAGGAAAACATCAGTAGCAAGCAGCTGGTCCTTGCAGATACCCTCTTCTTCTCCAAGATCATCCTCTCTACCTTTTGAAGGCCCCATCCAAGCTCCTTCTGAATTGGTTGGCCTGTCAGCCAAAGCTCCTTCCACTGCTATTGTTGTAGGTACACAGAGCCCTCTTGCTATTGATATTTGTTATCAGAGCCTCTTCACTCCCACATCAATTGTCTACTGAAGTTGCCCATGGTTAGTGCCCCCCAAATGCTGATGTCCCTTCTCTCGATCCCCTTGTGGTTAGCCTTTCCAGCAAATCCCCCTCTATGGTTGTGGACACCTCATATCAACCACCTTTTACCTCTCCTGGCTCCTACATCCAATCTGTTGGTTTCTCTACTCAGCTACCCTCTACCCTTTCTCTTAGATTTAGGGACTTTCTTTGGTTCTACCTATCTTAAGAAATATGTGGATGCCATGTCCATTGACCCTTCTCAAGGTGTTACTATTGCTCCTGGTCATTCTATTGATGTACTGCTATTGTTGCTTCAGACTCCCTTCACAGTTACTCCTCTAGCTTCTCCTTCCACCTTTGAGAAGCTCCTTTCAGTCTTTTTGAGGATGTTATTTTTTTGTTGCTATGATTCCAGGATGTAAGAGCTGATGTGATCAGCACTGCTAGTATAGTTGAACTCTTATGACGTACAAAATGTTATAAAGTAATAAAGTCACTTTATTTTTCTACCAAAAAAAAAAGAACTTATGGGAAGTTTGAGTATGGGACTGTTTTCCGTTTTCTTTATACCTAACTCCAACGTATATTAGTTAAGAACAATTACAACCCTTGAGGAAACAAGAAATATTCCAAAACGATGGTTTCCTGTTAGCATATCTCTTTAATAATGGGTTAAGGGTCACTAATATTTTTAAGGTTCGCATTGATTAGTGTTCCAAGGGAAGAGGAATATTCAAACATATTTGTAGAACCTGATTTCTGATTTTTACTACTTTTCACTTGAAAGGATTTTGCTTACCACATTTTGACAGGTTCTCTTTTTTCTCTAACTCCAAGGTGATGGTGGGGATGTGGCTAGAGAATTCCTATTTATATGATAGTGTGGTGACTCTATGGAAACAAGTTCCTATTCATTCTTCTATAGAGCAGATCATGTAGTATTTGTGAAGCGGGATGAGGTAGTTGTTAATGGTTGCTAGCATATTATACTTTTGGAGTTAATAGGAAAGAAAATATTTTTGCCAATCGATGGTCACCAAGATGTGCAAACTATTGATAACTCTATGTTCATGTAGATTTTTGGGGAGCCTATAGATAAAGAGTTTAGGTTAGGAAATTTTAATGATGCAAATAGACATTTACAATGCTATAAATTCTTTCTAGAGCTTGTATGGATCCAAAATAAGACAACTCATGTTTTTGAACAAGATATATCATGGATTCCAAAGGCAAAATGAGGCAAATCATGGCTTGGGTGCAAGACTTCTTCATGTGGAGATTACAAGAATGAGGAAACCCAATATTTATACACATTTGGGCCAACTATTATTTGTGTTATTCCTTGAGGAAGAAGGTGTGCATCTAGAGCAACAATTTTATGTTGTCAAGGCATATAGTGTTGCTACTCAAATGAAGCTACAACAATAGTCGAGCATGTTAAAGTGGTTGCAAAGATGGTGGGTACTAAGGAAATTATATTGGTAGCAAATAAGTAGACTGAGGTGACATGGTGCGAGTGGATCCTATAAGGAACCTATGTAGATATGAACTGTAGAGCCAAGTAGGATGGAGGATACATCTACGTTGACGACGACTGGGAGACTCATAAAAAATGCTAATGTCCACTCTTCTTAAGCACAAGCTTGTGGTAGTGTCCTAGGAGAATGTGGAGTTGTATGTGGTGGAGGGAAGAGGCAATTTATCCCCGTTTTTGGATGCTTCAAAGAAGGATGCCCAAGGATAGTTGACTATGGTAACGGATGAAGTTGTCTGAAAGATGCTCAAGAGTGTATTCAAAGGTTTGTCTTGCTTTGTTGAATGTGAAGCTGCATCCCATGAGCTTGTGTCTTGCTTAGAGGAGGAATTTGTGTCTCTTAAAGCAAAATGGAACAAGGACTCAGTACAAGTTGGTAGTCTAGGAAAGGCCGAATGTGGGGTTGATGGTAGAATTGTTAACTACTTATTAGCAAATGGAAGAGTAGGTCCAAGTAATGGAGGGCATTAAGGACTAGATCACAGAGCATTCATCTTGTGCCTGATTTTTAATGGCCCACGTGAATGGTTATGCTTACCCTTTTGGATGTAGAAAATCTTTCTAATTTGTAGGAAATGGTGACTGCAGACACTGAAAAGTTGTGGATAGACTACATTAAGCACATGCGATTGATCTTAGAGTCAGGCTATAATACAAATGCCATCTTAAGACACGGTGATACAAAACCCGATTCAAATGCATTGCGATGGGCTTAGACAAGGACTAGTGAATTACTATTGAGTGGTCCTTGGATGCATGATGCTCGATCAACAAGATGAAAATTTCACATGGCCTGCCAATGGGGGTTTAATGAGATGTTCAAATGGGTTTTTTCTCTCAAGTTAAGAGGACAAATGTGGTTGAGTGAAATGGCAAACTACAAATTTGGTGTTATGGTTAAGAGGATGAATTGGTTGGGTTAAATTGGTAATTGTGATTTGTTTCAAATCTACATATAGTTTGCATGATGAAGGTGAATGGGCAACATTATTTTCAAAAATCCAGGTAAAGACTAAAGTAAACAACCAGTTTGGTCCCAGTTCATATGCATGTTCTTTGTTTTTGACCTATTTGGCATTTTAGGTGATTGATCAGTGTTCAATCATGCTATTTCATCTCTCGATCTAGTTTTCAATCAAAGTATTTGTTATGGCAAGGAGAGGGATCAATTCCATGTAGCACGTGCTTGAGGACGCTTCATAACCGAGTTGCATCAAGTTGCTCAAAGGAAGTCCATCATCATAAGAAGAAGCACTTTTCCAAGAAGCATGTCGTCTTCTAGATTCATGTGTGAGGTGCCCTATTTGGTATTTTTGGTGATCATTTAGTGTTCAATTGTTCTATTTCATCTCTCGATCTGGTTTGCAATCAAATTCTTTGTCATGGCAAGGGATTGCAAGCGGAAGTAAGAGGGATAGACTCCATGTGGCACGTTCTTGAGGACGCTTCACAAACGAGTTGCATCAAGCTACTCAAAGGAAGTCCCATCATCATGAGAAGAAGCACTTTTACAAGAAGGCATATCGTCTTCTAGATTCATGTGTGAGGTGCAATATAGATTCAGGATTGAAGTCACACTAGGAGAAGATTTTGAAGGAAGAGGAATCTATGTCGAACCAAGTCATTGCTATGTTGGACAAAATGGAAGCTTTTTTTTTCTTACATTTTTCAAATATCTTTGTTGGTCATGAGATTGATATTTTGGTTTTATATAATATTAAGATGTGACAAGAAGTTTTGGAAAAGACTCTTAATTCCATAACAAAAGTGAATTTTGTGTGATAGTCAGTATGGGACTTTGTTTAGATAAATGTGAGAAGGGAGTGTGAACAATTTGAATTATTGCAGTTCATGTATGGAAGTCTTATGTGTAGATGTCTAGGAGGTATTGGGACATAGATTGTGTATTTGGATCGGTGAAAATGGTTGACAAGAGAAAGTGCATTGGTAGCAGTGGTGGTTACTATCATGTGATACTAAACCAAAGACAATTGGTTGGTAAGAGAGGCAAAATTGTAGGTTTGATTTTGTACCAATGGAATGTAGCCGAGAAGGAGACATCTTTAGGTGTGTTTGATGTTTTTGTATTCGCCCCTTTTTTTTCGAACAACAAAGTGTTTTTGATGTTTTAAATAAGAGGTGGCTAAGGAAGGATGGCTAGAGACTACAGAGAAAGATTTTACGACAAGTGATGTAAGAAAGTTTACTTGGGATACAGTGCTACATCTTCAAAATGAGGATGCATGAAGGAGTTTGGGAATAGCATATACATTGGAAGGGATGTTAAGTGTTATGGTTTTACTCATAGGTGAAGGCACAAACACATCTGAAGAGAATTTGTGTTGGTTCAAAAGCGCACATATTTGTGAGAAAAAAAATGTTGTTTTTTAAGATCCTAGTGTATCTTCTTCGAATCTAGTACATATGTGCTCAAGTGGTCAAACCAATAGCAAAAACTAGTTCCTGTTAGAATGTGGGTTGTGTAGATATTTGTCCAAATGTGGTCTAATGTTGATCCGTATATTGTGTTAGATATGCTCAATGACCCACCCTCTTGGTAACCACCAGTGGTCCAAGGTGCTCAAGTTGTAAGGCCCCCATATGAGGAGAAGCCATGTGTGAGCTCGGGACACTGGATGGATCCTGACTTGCATGTCAGATGAGGTTTATCAACAAGATTGTTGATGGTAGAAAGGTGATTGTGTGGGAACCCCTTATTCTTACTGGGGCCTGGGGGCCAGTTGGCCCCCAACAGGGGGGGTCCCAAGGGGGCCAGTGGCCCCCTTGGTGGGGGTTCAAGGGCGGGAGCCCTCGAGGCGATGGTATAGGGAATATTCCTTGAATATTCCATGGATGACTAGTCGGTTCCACCGACTAGGTTGACTGGTCGGCTCCACCGACTAGGTCGATTGGTCAACTCCACCAACTACGTTGATTTGACTACTGCCCTCATAGCTATAAAGAGGCAACCTCCCCAGTCCATTGTATCAGATGAGATCTTCCAACTAGTAGCTCTTTACCTAGTATCTGTCTAGATCACCATCTAAGCTCCATTGTGGGAGTGCACTGGTGGACGGAGCCATCATCTGTACTACATCAGTATTGAAGGAAAAGTTTGTTCCTCTCCACCAGTTTGCTATGTACTCTCCATTCTTTGTTCAGTTCTATCCCGCTGCGCCATGGAATTTAACATGGTATCAGAGCCTCGGAGCCATCATCTGTACTACATCAGTATTGAAGGAAAAGTTTGTTCCTCTCTAGTTTGCTATGTACTCTCCATTCTTTGTTCAGTTCTATCCCGCTGTGCCATGGAATTTAACATGGTATCAGAGCCCAGGCGGCTCTAAGGATCGAAGAATAGAAGAGAGGCGAGGGCTTCAACAGCATACAAAGTGATGGCAATAGGAACTGGCTCCACAGGAAGTGGCTTGAGTTTAGTAGCTGCTACTGCACCAACAATCCAGGCGTTGAGGATTCACCCACTAGCCTTCACTGAAGGCAAGCTAGATGGTACGAACTACACTCTGTGGAAGTTTAAAAATACTGCTATTCTGGATTCATATGAGCTTCTGGAGACAGTACTGGGGACTGACCCAAAACCACAAGGAACCCCCGATGCAAAAAATCTGGGGAGTACGATACCTCCTAATGTCGACCTTCTATGAGCTTAGAAACACAAGAACGTAGATGCTCTGTGTGCCCTGGTTACAAGTACTACTGATAGTGTTTTGACCTTGATTCAGCATACATCTAAGGCAACTGTGGCCTGGAACATATTGAAGAGTCAGTATGAGATGCGGAATCAGACAAGGATCCAGAACCTGGAGAATCAGCTCGCAGCTGAGAAGTTTAATGAAGGAGAGATAGCAGAGGTGTTCATAACCCAAATCAAAAATCTATGTGACCAGATGGCTGGTGCTGGGATACAAAAGACTAGCGAAGAGCTAGCTCGGCGGTGTCTCCGGATATGTCCACCAAGGTTTGATGGACTGGTAATAGCGCTTAACACTCAGGTGAGACTCCAACCATTGTCATTTGAGGAGTTCTGTGATTTACTTATGGAGGAGGAATTGAGGCTTAAAGCTCGAGATGGAGGCAGCAATGGGGATGCTGCTTTCTTTGCCACTGCAAAAGGCAAAGGTGGTTCCTCCACCAAGGGTGAGTCCTCTACTAGTGGTGACAAAAAGAAGGGCGACAAGAAGAAGTTTCAGGGAGAATGTTTTTACTGCAAAAAGAAGGGCCATATGATTGCAGATTTCCGAGTTAAGAAAGCAGATGAAAAGAATGGTATCCTAAAGAAGACAGATAAGGGGAAAGAGACAGCTAACATAGTAGAAGCAGAGTTGGATCTACTATTTCTGGCCATTGAGGAAGAGTGTTCCTTAGTTCAAGAAGCTTCAACCACTGATTCATGGGTGTTGGATAGTGGTGCCTCCTGTCACATGACCTACAAGAAGGATCTATATTGTTCCATGCAGCCTCTATAGGAACCCATCACCGTGATAGTTGGTAATAATGCAAAATGCCCTATTGAGGGTATAGGTACAGTTTCATTTGTTTCTATAAATGGAGATGTTAAGAAATTATCTAATGTGCTGTATGTTCTGCAAATCAAGAGAAATTTGCTATCAGTTGCTTCCGTAACTGACCTTGACCATGAGGTGAGGTTCAACAAGACTGGAGCAAAAATTATGGAAAGTGCAGGCAATCTTGTTGGCATAGGAGTAAGGAGGAACAACCTGTATGAGCTAAGTGCTCTTATAGCCACCACTGGAGTGGGCACAAGCAGACTTTGGCATGAAAGATTCGGCCACATTGGATTTTTAGTGTTGAAGGAGATGCAGAAGCAAGGTATGGTTGCTCACTTACCTCTAGTCACAAAAATCAAAGAACCGTGTGAAGCTTGCATGATGGGCAAGCAACAGAGAGAGGCATTCCCACAAGAAGGCAAGAATAGAGCAAACGCTCCTCTAGAGTTAGTGCATGTTGACTTGTGCGATAAGATGCCTACGTAGGCCTAGGGGGAACTTCCTATTTTTCATTGATTGTCGACGACTGTAGTAGGAAGATGTGGGTGTACTTTCTTCATGAAAAGGCTCAAGCTTTTGGTAAATTTAAAGAATGGCTACAGCTTGTTGAAAATGAAACAGGGAGAAAAGTGAAGAAAATCAGATCGGATGGTGGTGGTGAGTTTGTTTCTATAGAGTTTGGAGATTTTTGCAAGAGCAAAGGGATCAAGCGACAAACGATGACATCACATACGCCTCAGCAAAATTCAATTACTGAACGTCGAATGTGGACCACGATGGAGATGGAGAGGTGTATGTTGAAAGGTGCTGGACTGCCAAACCACTTTTGGGTTGAGGCTGTCAATACTGCGGTTTACATCCTTAATCGCAGCTATACAAAGGCACTCAAAGGTAAAACACCACATGAGGCTTACAACGGTAAGCAGCCATATGTCTCCCACTTCAGAAAGTTTGGGTGTGAATGCTATGCGCATGTACAAGACAAAGAGAGAAACAAGCTACAACCAAAAAGCACCAAATGTATCTTCTTAGGCTGTTGTGATGAGAAGAAAGCCTATAAGTTGTATGACCAAGAGGCAAAGAAGATCATAGCGAGCCATGATGTGGTGTTCAAGGAGCAGCCACATACAGTAAAGGTAGAGAAGAGCTCTTCCACTTTATCATCAAGCGAAGAGGTAATTCACTATGGACCTGTCCCAAGATGATGAAGGTATAAGTCACCAACCTGTTGTTACACCACCGAAAAAGCCATTGTCACGATGGGTAAGGCAGCTCTACGACCATGATAACCAGATGCCTATGTCTATTGAGTAGCATGAAAATGGACCAAGGTGGTCTCAGAGAATCAAGGATCAAACGAGGGCTTCTGCTCACATAGTCAATATGGCCTTGATGGTTGAGATTATTGTAGAAGCAAAGGAGCCTACGAGTTTGGAGGAAAGTCGGCTCCACCAACTAGGTCGACTGGTTGACTCCACCGACTATGTTGATCCGACTACCACCCTCATAGCTATAAAGAGGCGACCTCCCCTGTCCATTGTATTAGATCAGTTCAGATCAGATCAGATCTTCCAGCTAGTAGCTCTTTACCTAGTATCTGTCTAGATCGCCATCTAAGCTCCATTGTGGGAGCACATGGGTAGATGGAGCCATCATCTGTACTACATCAGTATTGAAAGAAAAGTTTATTCCTCTCCAGTTTGTTGTGTACTCTCTATTCTTTGTTCAGTTTTTATTCCGCTGTGCCGTGTAATTTAACACATTATTGTCGCATGATCGATGACTTGGAAGCATGAGATGCATTGAATGATTACTGCAAGAATGTTGTATCCTTACGATGAGCTTTGTTGATCAATGTTGGAGTCCCCAAGGGTCACTACTAGTTTTTTATTACCTAGCTTTCGAAGGGCATCTTCAAGAATTGTACTGAAAATAACCACGCTCATTTTAGGTGCCTTGTATAGCCCAATTTATTTGGATCTCAACAACTGTTTCATTCTCAAAGCTGGCATATATTAATTCAACAGCAACATTTGCTACTATTGCATCATTGATCAATTGTTGTATAGAAGTAAAAGTCCATGATTGCCAAAGCAAGATAGCACAATAAAGTTTGGCAGAGAAGAAATTATTGGTTATGTAGTACTTGTTTCTTGGAGACATGAGATATTAGCAAACATGAGATTATCACTTGCTAGAATATCATGTTTGTGTGCAATGAATGAGACTGTGTTTAAAGATTTGACAATTGTGTATGAACTTAATCTATGGGACCTATGCTTGTGTTCCCAAATTGAATCCACACTATGTGTTGCTGGCCAAT
This sequence comes from Dipteris shenzhenensis, assembly GCF_047967505.1. Taxonomy (NCBI): domain Eukaryota; kingdom Viridiplantae; phylum Streptophyta; class Polypodiopsida; order Gleicheniales; family Dipteridaceae; genus Dipteris; species Dipteris shenzhenensis. The sequence continues at coordinate 10,226,077 of NC_141619.1, forward strand.
TATTGTTATGGTCTCCAAAATCCATCTGCATCATTAGCGAGTCCATCACTAATGTCTATATTCCCAAGGCATATCTCAACTATCATTCCATTCTTCAAAGCTAGCGTCGCATGTAGCCCAGCTATTGCAGTGGGTTTTTCAATGGTCTGATATGCTTGTTGTAGGTTTTGTGCTTAAGTATTGTCGATAGCATCTAGAATGTAGGGTGCACTAGAAAGCTTTTCGGATATGTATCAATTATGGATTGTTTTTGTCTTTCTTAAGGAAGAGATGTGGGATCTCTGTGTCAACATTGGGTTTCTTAAGAAACATGCTATTGATATAGGCCAAGTATAGATCAGTTGTTGCCTAACTCTAGTTCTATTCAAGACCTCTGTAAATGTGTTGTTGTTATGGCACATTATCTTCATTAGCATATAGCATCGAATTGTATCTTCCTAGAATAATTGCTTAATGAGGTTGGGATATCCTTTTGAATCTCCATGCATCTCTAATAGGTGTTGCTTGACAAAGGTCTCCACAAAAGATAACATCGAAGCCACCAAATGGTTTTCCATGATTGTGCTTGATTTAGCATAGCCTATGTCGATGATGTTGCACGTTATTTGTCCAATTAGTGATGCCTCATTGAATACAACTAGCTTCAAGTTTCTATATAAGATACTGAGATTGTCTAGTTTTTAACCTATAAGATTCATTAGGTTTTGAGCTAGTAAGGGAAGATGCAAGGCTGAGTGGATTTTGTTGCCACATGTATGTTGAAAGAAGCCTTGATTATGTAGGCCATAAGCCATTCTAGCAAGCATTTTGTATCGATTCCAATCATCCATGACTAGTTTCAAATGATCCCTTGCACAACAACATGTAGCAGAAATGTTTTACTAGTGCTAGCATCACCCGTGAGGAATAGATAGATTGTGTTGTTTTCTTCCACTCTCTTACAAAGAAAAATGTTGTTGTGAAGAATGCGCTATTGGAAGTTGAGCTTCCTTATGTCAGCATGATAATCCTCATTTGGCATAAAGATGTATGTCCTATGGATGTTGTAACTCACATTTTAAATGCTTCTATGCATTTGGAATGGTGAGAGCAATATCATAGGTCAATTCTTTGCTTGTTCAATTGTTTCTTAATTATGTGATCTAATTGCTTCTTATGTTTGCAAGAATTGATCTCGTGAATTTTTCTTTTTTTTTCTTGATGATGCTTAAGTTTTCTTTGTAGGCATCATGCCATGTGTCGTACTTAGACATTAGTAAGTAGAGCAAGCAATTCTCCTCATAGAATCACATGGGTTCCTTGTATTGATTAAAGATCACATATCGTATGATTTGAGTGTCTTTTAGCTTTATTTGTCTCCCTTGTTTTGTTTTGTTATGCATATTCAACCAAGCAAAGATCATCTAATAGTAGTTGGTGCTTTGAATATTTTTAGATGATATCTTCAAAGAGCACACTTGTGCCATGGTCATCCAAGGCATGTAAAGCTACTTTGCATTTTAGTAATAGAGTTCTATCTTTTTGTGCATAGTATTGATACATGTAAACTAGTGCGAGAGACTTGTCAAGGGCAATGAGAGCACAATATAGATAGCTTGTTGGCAAGCTTAGTTCTTGAGTGTTTATGAAAGTATTTCCAATCTTTTACAACTACTTGAATGTATTGAGATTAATTCTGATGTAATAGTTGAAGGCTTCTTTCATTTCCTTGCTTGTATTTGTCTTTACTTTTGTAATATAAGAAGTACAATATGCAGCTACAGCATGTGGATTTGGGGATAAACTGGATATCGATGCTTGCATCCAAGAACTTTGGGTTCAAATTGCTCGTGTAAATGTCCGTCGGCTATCTTTTTATGAAGACTTTTGGCTTGCTAATATACTACCTTAGCGCTTGGATGCATGCAAGTTTCATTGTCTCAAGAGATATTGCCACTCCTCAAACAAAATTTTTGTGTCCCAACCAAGATCATGGAGTCGTTTGTTGATTGTCTTTGCCAGTAGTTGACTATCTAAATTGCTCTTCTGAAGGTCAGGATCAATTGTCTCTAGGATGCATGTTTCTATTATTGGCAGCTTGGAAAAGCCATATCTACACTCCCTTTGTGATTTCTTACACCCTTAACAATGGTGATGTGTTTGAGAATCACACAATGATGAGGGCAGCAAGTCACAGTCAACAGGTATGAATTCTACAAGAAATGTGATTATGTTTGTTATATCTGAGGTTGCAAGAGTAGGAGCATCTTTGATCCATAGGAGACCATGGTCATGCTTACTGCTTCTATGCTGAAACTATGTGACAAGGAAGACGTTAGAGTGCTTTGCCAACAATTATGTCATCTCTTTTGAGTTGTCATTTGATTATATTGAATCAATGCATGTAATACCTAGCCATAGTAATAGGGTCAGAGAAAAAGAGATGCTAAAATTATGCTCCCTCACTCCTCCCTCACTCTCATTGTCACATTGCTTGATATCTGGGTTGAATTTTTGCAAACACTCCACCAAACTTGGCCATTGTCTCTCACCACACGAGAATGTCACAAAGAATTTTGGCATTCCAAGCTATCGGATCATTGCAAAAACATTTTTTCAATGCTTGTCCTTATAATCCTTTGATGTGTGTAGTGCATTGGAATCTTTATATCCAAGCCTTGATCTGAGAAACTTCCTGATGTTTGTGTCATTTTGAATATCCTTTGCGTGAAAACGTGCCCGTTCATCCATCTTCAGAGGTCTCACCGGAGGGCTAGGATTCCCACCCCTTAACAAGGATGCAATTGGCATCTTGACCTATGTCTAGAGGAAGGCCACTAATCAGACAATATCACATGGCTCCTAGGAGGTCTCCCTCCCCACTGATAGTGGCTCCTCAAAGCCACAAAGGTCTTCCTCCTCTCTTAGGTTCTGCAGCACTGGGTCCTCTTGAAACATCGATTGCATCAAGTTCAGAACCTATGAGTTATCGGACCTTGCTCCCCTATGATTGGTTAGGTGGTTAGGGTGGATGGTATCCGACCCTCTGTTGACCTTGAGGCTAGGCTCAAACTTCTCTTGGCATTATCATACTAAGTTCTGAGCATCTATTAAGAGTTGTTTCTTTAAGACTAGGTCTAGATAAGCTCCCTTATGGGAAGGTGGAGATGTGAGGCCTTGGGCTCGCAATGGCTTGTTTACATCCGAATATGAAGGCATATTAGGATCATACTAGGATCGTCAAGGGAAGGGGCTCATTTGAATGTAGAGGAGGTGGTGAGGGTGGCTGACAGGCTGTCTCCTCATCTGAATCATCTTGGATAAGCACTTGATTTGTTCCTTCGCCCACCTAGGTGACCTTCTTGGACTTGGTTTGTGGGGGTTGGGGTGCCTCGGGAAATTGGGACGTGGGAGTCGTGTCCTTCCTTGCATGCTTCTTCATTTCCTTGCCTAGGGCCTTTGCTTGCATCCTTGTGATGATCTTCAAGGGCACTGCCGCTAGTTGACCTTGTTCAATGCTTAGTAAATTGATGTTACTACTCTTGAGTGGGGTCACTGGTCTCCTTAGGGGCCAATCCTTGAATAAATTCTCCACTTTGCATTTAGCGCACAAGCACGTGGGACCTATTATGGGTGGGACCATAGGGGTAAGTTCCATGTATGGACAATCCTTTAAAAAGTGCAGCCCTTGGCATTTAAAACATGATATAGGGTTTTGCTACGCCCTTATATGCTTGCCCTGTGTGGACCTTGACATGTATAGCATTGGATTGGGGGCCTCGCAGTGAGGAATTCATGTATCTTGCCCTCAAGGTCATGGGCATTGTCTGATATACTGGGACATGCTGATCCTCATGTAAAAGGTAGTGACTTATGATGCCACTACCCTCCTTATAAGGGTGATAGTAAATATGTCCATGATCATGCTCAGGATCTTCCCAATCATTAGGTAGTTCTTCCACCAATACTTGGTTGGCTGGAGTTATGCGAGGTGGGGCAGTTGCGGTCCTAGTATGAGTGGAAATAATGGAGCATGTTGTGCCCTATATTGCCCTCGATTGGCTAGAGGGGCTCCTTGCCCATTCATCGGGTTGGGTGGGGCCCTCTGCCCATTCATTGGGTTGGGTGAGTTGTCAGGGTGAGTGGGGCCTCAGCTGGTAGGTCGGTTGGGGAAGGACCTTTGGGAATCAGCACTAAGAGGTGTCATGGTTCCCCAATCTATAGCAGTGTGCACAATAGTGGGCTTGCCTTGCTCTGAGGCAGGGGCACTCATTTGAGGGGTGATTGCCATTGCATACCCCACACAAAACATTGTCTCTACTCGGGAATAAGTGGGGGTTACTCGGTGTTTCCTTAGAGATCCTTATTCTTCCACTTTTGGGCCAATGGATTCAGTAGACTAGAGGCCAACTCACCCACATCTAAACCCTTAGACTCTTTATCCTCCTTGGTAGGCTCCGTGTACTGGAAGACCTTATTGATTGTGATACCTTGGATGGTGTTGTAGTTTTGTCCTTGACATCTTGATCCATCATATTGTCACTTATATGGATGGCTACCTTGCGTAGAGTTCAAAAGAGGTGGGGTTCATAACCATTAAGTGGTGATGCAGCTTGGGGTCCACCAATCCGATGAGGAAGCATGGCAACAATCGCTCGTCACTCATCCTCTCATGCGATTTGCAGTGGGAATTGAGGTGTTTGATCCTAGCGATGTAGTCTTGAAGGGATTCATTCTCATTCTATTTCACCTCATACAACTGATTAATCGGGCTCCACTTGTGACCACTAGGGGCGAACCCTACAATGAAGGCTTTTTGCAATGCCTCCTAGTTGAGTTTCTCCTCCACGCTGAGGGCCCTATACCATTGGCCTGCCTTGCCATCTAGGCTGAGGCCAAATGCATTAACCTTTTCCAGATCTCCCGGAGCACCGAATGCTTTGCATATTTTCTCAAATCGCTCCACGTGGGAGACCAGATCTCCTTCCCTGAGAAATTTAGTTATCATCTGGGAGATGGCTATGGGTCGACTCCTAGAGGCACTGGTGTCCCCTCCTAGAAATACAGGTATAGCGGGGGCTAGAGCGGCCCCCCTTCATAGTGTGTCCACTAGGATGCGCATCCCCTTATCCGATAACACTGTTTAGGAAGCTTGTGGAGGTGGCACTATTGTGGGCCTAATAGGACATGTAGAGGCAACCTCAAGACTTGCCATGGTAGCGGGGTCCATTGGTTTTCCGGTACCGACGTTGTGGATGTGAAGGCTAATCCCCCAAACATCGGGGTTGTAACTATGAAAGTAAAACGTCAGACTCTAGGAGGGAGAGGGTTACCAGTCTTTTCTTACACTTACTTGGGCCCATATGGTGCCAAGGCATATGATGATTCTCTAAACCTTCTCTTTGTCTTCAAATGGCTCTTGTGTTATCCATATACGAGATCCAAATGGCTCTTGTGTTATCTTTGCCAATTGGGACGATCACAATGAGTACTTTGAAATTGAGCCATCTGTGGCTCAAAATCCACAGGGTTTGGATGAGCCTGATCCATTAGCATATGCTCAATGGCTGTAACAGAGATTCTACTAAATTTTTCTTGGTAATTGTCTTTTTTAAGTGAAGAAATTTCTAAGCACTAGAAATGTAGCAAGAAGTTGATAAAAGTAGCCCCATATGTAGTAGGACATGCTTGCAATTATAGTTTGTCTATAGATCATTCCTCTAAGTGCAATTTGGAGCAATGCACATATAGAGTCCCCTAAGCCACGTGTTTAATAAAACTAGGCCATCATTCATATAAATTTGACAGACATAAGTGGTTTTTTTGTTAAACTTAAAATAAAAAGCAAAGTTTCTACCCTACCTATTTGAAATCACATATGTAAATTTGGGAATCTAATTGCCCTTGCATACGTGTGGTACAAAGTGTTTCCATACAATGAATGTGAATTTAGAAGTATATGGTGGAAGCTAGACTAACTTTTCTCAAATAATTCACCATATTCTATTATAAAAAATTTAACATCCATTACAAAGATTGGTATTTTGAAAATCGTAGTGCTTTTAACACCTTCAAATAAAAAGCAAATTTTCTACCCCACCTATTTGAAATCACATATGTAAGTTTGGGAATCTAATTGCCCTTGCATACGTGTGGTACAAAGTGTTTCCATACAATGAATGTGAATTTAGAAGTATATGGTGGAAGCTAGACTAACTTTTCTCAAATAATTCACCATATTCTATTGTAAAAAATTTAACATCCATTACAAAGATTGGTATTTTGAAAATCGTAGTGCTTTTAACACCTTCATAAAGTCAAAAGGCCATTCCTTCCATTGAACAATATAAAATCAAGCTCTTCTCTTTGTTTAGACTGTCAATGTATTATATTTTTGTTTTCATTTCAAGCACTTGAAGGGCTTAACACTAGTTTGGTAGAAGGACATAAAAATATCCTAGGACACTTCCTAGAATTATTCAAAAGCATCAATAAGGTATTTTGGGGTTTTGATTATTCTCCATAATAGCTTATATGCTGAAAAAACTTTGAATTATTATGGATTGGATCTTGCACCTATAACTTTGAGTTCTACCACTACTACACATGGGTCCTATTCCAACGCTTAAGGACCGATGATTAGCGTGCGTGGGGTGCTAATCATCAGTAATCAAAGCGGGATTCATTAATGGTCGCTATATAGCAACTTTAGGCAAACGTCACTATATAGCGACATTTAAAGAGCATTGCTATATAGCGACCTTTATTAGACTTGTAAATGGTCGCTATATAGCGACACTTATTAGACTTGTGAATGGTCACTATATAGCGACACTGAGACAGTTTCCTATAGCAACGTTTTACAGAGAGTGTTTTTTCTCATACCGACCTTAAAAGATAGTTTTTCCCAATGACAATTTTTTTTCTTTTTCATACATGTTTAATCCTTTGAGAGAATAAAAGTACAAGAGCACGTACATCAAGCATTTGAAGCTCATATATTCATGTCCAAGTTTGAGATGAAAAAAATCAATGAAGAGAATTTACATCAACGGCTTCATCCTGAGCCAAGTCTAACGTGCCAAAAAGTCTATGTCTAACTCTATATCTTGTTGATCTCCTATATCATCATCATAATCTAGCATCTTCGTTCACCTAAGAGTACTTGATCATCTTTTTCAATAAAGTGTGGTGATTGTTGATGATCGTCATCTTCTTCCTCAATATCGTGATCTCCATCTTCCTCCCGTACGATGTCATTATGTGCATCTTCCTCTTGGCTCATATTATGATCTTCATCTTCTTCGCTAGATCCATCTGGATCAATTGGATTCGGCATTGGTAGTGGCATCTCCATATCCACATCTCTATCTTAAAAAATTTGCTTACTTCGTGGTGCAACTTGGATCATGTACCACCATCTTGGATCAAAACGATCCAAATGAAAAACCACCTATATTGAAGATGGGTGTCAAATGCCATCAATTACATATATGAAATTATGCTTAAGTACATGTATCAATGGATCTTTAAAAACCAAAGCTTCGATTAATTAAATCATTAGTTGCACCTACTCACAATGCTCGAGAAGAACAAAAGTATCACTTTCATCGGTCCAAAGTTTGGTGGAGTCTATTGCAAAGAAACTGCTACTGTCTTTTCTCACTATCACATGGGGACCGTTGTGAATAGTTCTAAATCATTTTACATCAAAAATGAAAATACTAAATCATCTGAAATCAATTTCATAGATTTCGCGTATGGTTCCACAATAATCCAATTGTGAGGAGAGAAGATTGGTATCCGAAGCACTTGCTCAGCTATCTTGTGTGAAGTTAGCCATGACTCCATAATCATACACGACTCTCTTTGAATTGATGCGTTCCACGTGAAAATGTCATCCATATGACCATAATGCACAGTACTTTTTGTACTACAAAAGAGCATCATTAAAACAATGAAGATGCATCTATTTTATAGCGTATATTGCCAACAAATAATGACTTAATTACGTCAAGAGGTAAGAAACTTACATGCATCATACATCCAAATGATAACTCTTGCTCGCGCTCATTTATTGTCTCTTCATCATGTTCGGCTTTACGTAGAGCCAGTTGTAGCCAATCAAGTGACATGTGAGTGGGGAAAAGGGTGAGATCCCGTGGATATGGTTGCGATCACCTATACATTACTCTGAATCTCGTCCTTGCATTTACTCTTTCTACTCTGGCTGCTTCATATCTCTCAATCCACTTCTACATCTCCTTGCTATTGAGGATACAAAACTTATTGAATTTCTCCATTTGCTCTTCACTCATATTTCTTTCAATCCCTTTTACTTGGGGAACCTCACCAATGATGCGATCATCATCCTTGTTATGCCAAGCTTCTGGCATATCAGGATCCGTGGATACAAGAAACTCCATGATATATACTAATGACTCTTGCACAAGCCATCCCTCTGCCATGCTTGCTTTTGGTGTTGCTCTTTGTCTTACAAATCCCTTCAAAGTTTTCATAAACTGCTCGAGAAAAAACATCCACTTACTATGAATGGTACCTGCAATGGCCACCTCATCAACTATGTGCACAAGCAAGAGCACTTGAGTTGTTATAATGCTCGAGGGAAAGTGCTTCTCAAGCAAGCATACGGCTTCAATGGATTCCACCCTAGCCTTCTCGATGCTTGATATGGAGATCTCTTTTTGAGATATCCACCTATTTCACATGCCCATGTAAGATCTATTCATAATCAATCTACAGATTATTCAGATTAAATTAAAGAAAATGCAATCAATGCGGTTTGATAGTAAGCATACCTCACAATACCACTGATCTTGAATATAGCATTTCTAACATCTTCTTGTAAGCACTCTTTTATTGTAATTGGGAGGATGAACTTTCAAAGCAAGAAAGAAGTCATGTCAATAATATAACATAATCATAATTACACTAATGCATCACAATTATCGGTACACTAATCCTACAACTTAGAATACATGTAAGACCTTGTGCCAATCATGGGACTTGAGCCCACTAAGCTTATTGTCCTTTGAAAATGCTCCTTTCAAGTAACGCATGTACCCTGTGGGTGTTTGAAAAGAGGCAATGTCCACCTTGACCGTTGCCTCCTCTCTCGTGAAGAGGATCCATGTTGCTTTCGGGAGGATAACTTTTTCCAAAGCACACAATTGGGACCACAAACGAGACATCCTATTCATAGCACGCAAGTCTTCTCGCACTCCTCTCGAGTCTTTGGAACCAACTAAGTGTGCCCAAATAGTAGCCCCCACATTCTTGAAGATATGCATGGGATCCAAGAGAAGATTGATTTGTAACTGACCCCAATAAGGAAGCTTATGAAAGATCGATAGCCTCTTCATACCACGAGGAGGTTCCTCTCCATTCGCCCTCCAAGCCTAAATCTAGTCACTTGCCTTCAAATATGGTAGTGGTGGATCAAGCTGGCCTCCACGTGCGAGATGGTCTAACGGAAGGTATCGAGCATGATTCTCATAAACATTTTTCCTCATATGTTTGGAGTCTCGTGCAAGCGATTTCAAACCCGGTCCACAAATAGGACAAGCATGGTACCCACTTGTAACAAGTCCTGCACGCGTGCATGAATGTGTTAGTATGACATGCGTGCAAAAGAGAGTCATAAAAGCATAATCCTATATTATACATGTAAAGACACAACCACATACTTGCGCACTCTCCATATGCTGGGTAGTCATGCATGGTCCACATCAAGATACCCCTGACCAAAATATCATTGGTATGTCTAGGAGCTATGGAAATATCAAAAACCCACACTCCTCTCCATAAGATCTGCTCACCCTACAAGTCATCTCTATATCATTGTTCCCCACACTTCGGACAACTAGCCAAATCTCCATGCTCACAACAAAAGAGAATACAGTCATTACGGCAAGCATGGATGGTATCATAATCCATACCCACCATTGTTAGCATCTTCTTCGCTTCATTTGTTGATGCGGGCATTGGTATTTGATGCAGGCAACATCTTCTAGAGAAATGTATCACAATTCAAACATACGTAGGCTTCGAATAATGATGATTCTCAAAGCAACAAATAAGTCATGTCACTAATCCTATAGCTTAGAATACCTGTAAGACATTGAGCATTAAGCTTAGAATCCTACAACCTGACATTGAGCAAACATTTACAGACTCCTACATTCTTTGAATTAGAGTGACAAAAGTATGTATTTGTTTGCTCAATGGTAGGCTATTGAAGCTTCACGTGGGAAAAAAGAGAAGGAAAGAGAGAGGAAAAGAGAGGAAAAGAGAGGAAAGAGAGGAGAAAAAGGAGAAAAGAGAGGAGAAAAAAGACAGAAAAAGAGAGGAGATAAGAGAGAAAAAGAGAGAAAGTGAAAAGAGAAAAAGTGACTGTGTTGATTGCAACTCTCGCATATTGACCTCAGACTCTGACATCACGTATACATGTGATGTAGTGCCCCTAAAAATAGAATCCATCATGTCCACCATACCCTCGTCATCATTTGGCACATCCGGGAGACTATAGTCTTGCTCAAAGTGTGAAGGTATATGCACACCCTCACCACCCTCCTCATCCTATCTCAAGATTTTGTGTAAATATAAGATATCATCTCAAGGTTTTGTGTCATAATGGTATCCAATATTAATCACGAAGTCAAATAGCATTGACTTACCGATGATCGATCGCCATGTGCAACACCAACAGTGGGTACTGGTTTAGGCTCCTCTCCATAGATCCACAAGTGCCACATGACAATATAACATTGATGTCGTACTTCTCGCTTGCAATGAGTACAATGACAATACAACCTCTCCGTAAGCCACTATGCGCTCCCGGGCGTTGGCACATCATCTGATGAGCTTCCACTCGTCCCTTTCATCTGCACACTTCCAAAATCACAACATGACCTGCAAGGAAATCTATTAAGATCCAAAAAATAGTCACCCATGAGCTCCTTTTCTCTCTTATGACAATAAGTGTCCTGAACCATCCCTATATAGCGACGCTTTGTCCTGCTCCGTCGCTATATAGCGATGCTTTTTGGATATAAATGTCGCTATATAGCGACGCTGGGGGCTTAAACCCGAAACCCTGCATGATGCTTTCTTTGACATGTCTATTGCGAAAAAAGCAAAAATCTCTCCTCCCACCTTATATTCGACGACCTCGCTTTCTTCCTCTCTATTCTCCACTCCTCACCCCTACCCAGCCTCTCTCCCAACACTTGTGCTCCCTCTCCACCCTTCTCCCTCTCTGCTTGTGTGAAAGGAAGTTTTTCAAGAAGGTGAGTCTCTTTAAGCAATGTAGGTTCATTTTTTGTGAGATTTCGTTTTGTGAGTGTTGAAGCATGTTTCTCCTTGTATTGCTAAGGCTATGTGCTAGTTTTCATGCTTGATTTTCAGAGCTTAAGGACAAAAAACGAGATTTGGTGAAAGAAATAAGACTCACCTCTTCTCTTTTTGGTATTTCTCTTCCTCCTCTTTCTCCTTCTTTGTAGGCTTATGCTTTCTCTTTGTTTGTAGGCTTGTGCTTGTCTCTTCAATCCAATCCCTTTGAGAAGTTGCTTCTCTAAACTCCTCCTTCCTCTAACTAGTTATCTGAAAAATGGTATGTTTCCTCTCTTTTGTAGGGCCAGTCCACAAAACACTGAGCGGGACTATTCTAGGTAAGAAAGTGCTTCCTCTTTTTTCTTTTCGTTATTTTTTTAATTTGCATTGGCCTGCAATTAGTGCCTTAAGTGCTAGCTGCAGTGATGGGCATAGGAACCCTCTCTTCCCCTCTCTTCCCCTCTCTTCTCTTATTCCCTCTTCTTCCCTTCTTTTCCTCTTTTTCTCTCTCTTTCCCCCCCTCTTTCCCTCATATGCTCATGCATAAGCATAAGTATAATCTTTCTCTCTTTTTCTCTTCTTTTCATAAGCATATGTATTTGCCTATGCTTATGCTTATGCATGCTCATATACTCATACATAAGCTCAAGCTTATGCTTTCTCTCTTTTTCTTTTATGCTCATATGCTCATGCATAAGCATAAGCATATGCTTTCTTTCTTTTTCTCTTATGCTTATGCTCTTTTTTCCTCTTCTTTCTCTTATGCTTATGCTCTTTTCCTCTCTTCTTTTTCCCCTCTTCCTTCTCTTCTTTTCCCCTCTTCCTTTTCCCCTCTTTCAATCTCTTTCCCCTCTTCTTTTTCCCCTTATTCCAATCTCTTTCCCCCTCTTCCTTCTCTTATTCTTATGCTCATTTCCCCTCTTCTTTTTCCCCTCCTTCAATCTCTTTTCCCCTCTTTCAATCTTTTTTCCCCTCTTCCTTCTCTTCTTTTCCCTTCTTCTTTTTCCCCTCTCTCAATCTCTTTTTCCCTTTCTTTTCCCCTTTTTCCCCTCTTCTTTTTCCCGTCTTTCAATCTCTTTTCCCCTTCCTTTTCCCCCTCTTTCAATCTCTTTTTCCCTCCTTTCCTTCTTTTCTTTTTCCCCTCTTTCAATCTCTTTTCCCCTCTTCCTTCTCTTATGCTTATGCTCATTTCCCCTCTTCTTTTTCCCCTCTTTCAATCTCTTTTCCCCTCTTCCTTCTCTTCTTTTCCCCTCTTCTTTTTCCCCTCTTTCAATCTCTTTTCCACTCTTCCTTCTCTTCTTTTCCCCTCTTTCATGAGCTTTTTTTTTTTTTTCTCTTATACTTATGCTTATGCATGAGCATATGTCTCCTTCTCCTTCTCCTTCCCCTTCTCCTTTCCTTCTCTTCTTTTTCCCTCTCTTTTTATCTTCTTTTCACAAGCATATGCCTATGCCTATGCTTATGCATGAGCATATGCTCATATGCTTATGCATAAGCATAAGCATAAGCATATGCTTTCTCTTTTTTTCTCTTATGCATATGCTTTCTCTCTTTTTTCTCTTATGCATATTAGGTTATTTTTCCCTCTTTTAATCTCTTTTCTCCTTTTCTTACCCCGACTCCTCTTCAAAAAGGGTGACAAACAAGATATCACATGTCAAAGATATACAACATTTTTTGTTACAAAATTACCCTTTCGAAAAGGGTGATACAAAATCACTCAAACGAGCCGATATACAAAAGCATATATATGGCGAAGTGTATGCAAATTACTACTAATAGTACCCCTACAATTTGATATCTTGTTTGTCACCCTTCGACATGTGACAAACAAGATTCTTGCTTGCCTACCCCTACAATTTTGTAACAAACAATGTTGTATATCTTCTGGCGCTCGGTTCGTTTGAGCAATTTCGTATCATCCTTTCCATAAGGAAAATTTTGTAATACAAAACATTATTTTGTAATTACTAAATTAGAAACATTAGTGGGGCAAAGCAGGGCTTGATGTGGCCCTCTTTAGCCCCACTAGTGTTTTTTTAAAGCTTCTGTTAATCATCACTATATAGCGACGTTTACTAGTGTCTCTATATAGCGACGTTAATTAGTGTTGCTATATAGTGGCGCTTATATAACGATCATTCTTTTTCGATGCTTACCGCGACGTAAATAACGACCTTTGCGCCCATTTAAAAAAATAATTTTTAGTGTAAAAAGGGTCGGTATTTTCATCAGAAAAGGACCTATGTCTTGTAGTGTACCTAACACTGACATTTCAAGTTGTCTTCTCAAGTTTTAGATAAAACAGCCATACTTCTTACTTAGAATGAGTTTTCTTAGAGTTTGTAAGTCCTAGAGTCTAAGGATAACTATAACACATATGTTTATATTTCCTCGGAGCTAGATAATCATATGCATTATGATCTATGGCATTAAATGTAATTTTAGTGAATGCTAATGGCAAGAGAAAATTTGATATTTTACAAACTCTTTGACATGTCTAACAAGTTCCAAACTCAAGCATACTTAGTACATGTCTTCAATAGGATATTATGGAGTAGCGTGAGTTTTTAGGAGACCTAATTTCACGTAGAACACCAAATTCAAATCATATATTGAACACCTTATGTTGTAGTTCATGCTAAATTCAAGATAGAAGGGTTAAAGGATATCAAAGAACCTTAGTACACTTAAAATTATACTAGAGTGCCTCTAATCATCATGAATGAGTGATACTAATTTAAAAAAGTTATATGCAGAACACTTATATACATGATAATTCAAAACTATAAAAGTGAGATTTAATGTGAAACCTATTTTGGTAGTTGATATTAGGAGGACTTAATATCTTTTAGTTTTAGCCTTTATTGTGATGTGGTAACTTTACCTTATGATATAATATTGTTATAGTTAAGATATGATGCTTTGTGGGGCTATTATGTGTACTATACAGAGATGTTTATTTATGAAATGCGACTTATATTACAACTTGCTAGGCTGACCATTCTTGTTAATTGATAAATTAATCTTGCCAAAATGATTTTTAAACAAAGTTTTGTCACTCTTAGGTGGTTGATATACTTATAACACTTAGTTAAAAATGCTAGCTCCTTGAAATCAATTTTATTTTTAGGATTACTAGATAAAGTTTCAAATCTAAGTACTATTTGGGTGAATGACCGTGTTACCATACATTTGTGAGTATTTTGTAATCACATGTAATAGTTTTTTGTGCTTCTTATATTTTTAGATAATATTCCTATGAGTCTACCTTAAGCTCAAGAGAGGAAATCACACATCTACAACAAGTTGTGATTTTTTTGCCAAAACCTCAAAAGGACACTTTTATGTCCTGTTATGCTACTAAACAAGTGTTAAGATCCTACCTTGTGGTTCAAGAAAGGGATGTGTGCTAGCATGGATGACAAATTCTTGTTCTTTAACCTGTTTGAAGTCATGCTCTGCTTGAAAACACACATACACACACACACACACACACACACACACACACACACACACACACACACACAGACATGTATGTATGCACATATCTATCTATCTATCTATTTATCTCTCTCTCTCTCTCTCTCTATATATATATATATATATGTATATGTATGTATGTATGTATGTATGTATGTATGTACATACATACCTACATACATACATACAATATGCATACATACATACATACATACATGCATGCATGCAGGCATACATACACACACACACACACACACACACACACACACACACATATATAGAGAGAGAGATAGATAGATAAATAGATATGTACATACGTACATGTGTGTGTGTGTGTGTGTATGTGTGTGTGTGCTCAAGCGTAGTATGACTTCAAACAGGTTAAAGGACAAGAATTTGTCATCCATGCTAGCACACATCCCATACGTATGTATGTATGTATGTATGTATGTGTACATGTACATGTATATCTATATGTATATATGTATGTATGTATGTATGTATCTATAGAGAGAGAGAGAGAGAGAGAAAGAGAGAGAGAGAGAGAGAGAGAGATGCATGTGTTTTTGCAAGTGCAATGATTGGGATTTATTTTCAATTCAAGACCATCTTCCCATGCTAAAAAACTCAACCCTTGTGATCGTGAGGTTGTATAATTTCTTAAAATACTGGGTTGAGCCTATCGCTTGGTTGGGCATTCGATGCCTTCAACTCATAATCTAGATGATGACCTGGCCTACTTTTGTAAACATGCTCAAAATTTTTATATTTCAAATGATCAAAAATTCTAAAGAATTTTTTTGGGAGATTTTTTAAAAAGAAAATATACTCTGAATGACGATACAACAGTCTGGATAGGCTCAAAATTTTTGTCGAATATACATGTTTTTTATCGAACATTGCAACAAACATACCAATGCCCATAGCGACAATATCATTGTCATGCATACTGACCATAATATTGTGATCAATACCAATGACTATACCAACTAATTTTTAGAATGCAACATGTTTCAACACTTTGCAATTCTTCTTGATAATTGTCTTTTTTTAAGTGAAAAAATTCTAAGTGCTATAACTCTAGCAAGAAGTCAATAAAAGTACCCAATATGTAGTAGGACATGCTTCCAATGGTAAGTAGATCATTCCTCTAAGTGCAATTTGGAGCAATACACATATAGAGTCCCACTAGAAATATGCACCCCTGAAATGTGTGTTTAATAAAACTAGGCCATCATTCATATAAATTTGACATACATAGGAGGTTTTTTTGTTAAACGTGAAACCCATATATAAGTTTAGGAATCTAATTACCCTTGCATACATGTGGTACAAAGTGTTTCCATATAATGAATGTGAATTCGGAAGAGTATAGTGGAAGCATACAAACTTTTCTCAAATAATTCACAATATTCTATTGTAAAAATCCTGGTATCCATTACAAAGATTGTTATTTTGAAAGTCATAGGTCTTTTAACACCTTCATAAAGTCAAAAGTCCCTTACTTGAGTTGAACAATATAAAATCAAGCTCTTCTCTTTGTTTAGGCTATGTATTATGATTTTGTTTTCATTTCAAGCACTTGTAGGCCTTTACATCCTAGTACCTTGCGGTTCAAGTAAGGAATGTGTGCTAGCATGGATCGCAAATGCTCGTTCTTTAACATATGTGAAGTCATGCTCCACTTGAACATGGAGTGAATGCTTATGAGCAAGAACCTTTTTTGAATAAAATTCAACTACATTAAAGTGAAATTTCCTTTTAGACTTCAAAAGCGCATTTGTAATGAAAATGATTTAACAATATATATAAGACTCAATCATCAAATGGCATGCTACAATAAATGCATGTTCTTGAGGGTGCATTATTACAAAACCCTAGATATGATGTGTGCTTGGTACATTAAAAAAATCCCTTATTGTAAATTTTAGATAAAAAATACCCTTTTTTTAATAGAAATTTATGTCTCTTTTTCAAAATTTAATTAAACAGTAGATATGTAAATAATTTTTATAAATTAGGAACCCAATGTGTAAATAATAAAAAAGCTCGATAAATAGTCAAAAACCTTGATATGTAAATAATATACCTTAACTTTTTGAAATAAATTGAAACCATGTGGTATGCTTACATATTTCTAAGTAAACCCCATAGTTGGATGTGCAACTTCAAGAACAAGCACAGTTAAAACTAAGGGAATGGCTTATGTTAATATGTTCAGGCAATTCAACTCACTATGGATTTCATATGAAAAGATGAGATTACTCATGACATTTTGCCCATTGACATATTCAATGCACTAGCAAGGCATACTAGCACAAAATATTTTCATGTTGATTTTTATAACAAAAGCTTTATTAGATCAATCAACAAGTAAACAAGCACGTTTTCTTTGCTACGTGTCATTCATCACGTATTTGGGAGGCTTATTTACGAATGCTTAATGCTTAAAACTTTGACATCTATTGTGCGTGCAATCATCTCCTTCGATAAAGACGTTAGATAGCGCTACCTTTTTCTTCTCCTACTTACATCGACATTCTGTACATGAACTGATCGACCGGCTGTTTCAACACCTCCCCAATTTGTGATGCGACGCGGAAAGAAGGTACCCATCTGACAAGAAGCCATGGCAGTTGCTTGGCCCAATCTTCTTCTTTAACAGCAATTAGATCCTGGCGATCCAGATACTCCCCCGGATGGTTGTCCTGTCACGCTCTATTCTTTCACGCAAAAGGACGAAATTAATCATTCTTTGTATCCCCCTTGCAAGGACTACTTCAACGTATTAAAAGGTTTTTGTGTTAGACATACCAAGCTCCTTGATCCTCTGAAAGAATAAGCGATGCCGCTTGACGAGGAATGATCTGTGTTTGGCAATATGGAGGCTCCATCTGCTCTAAATTCAAGAGTATTGACTAGTTAGAAAGACTAGTGAGTCTGCAAAGAAGATGATGTGCTCAAGCTTCAGCTAAGAACTCCTCATGAGTCATGGGTATTTCCCATCTTCAAGGAAAAGCCATGAAGCTGCGTGACTAACCTATTAAAACAAACAAAGCAGCTCTGAAAACAAAGCAATTAAAACGTAGAGAATATATAGAGTTGACTGCGAATCACCTTGGGAGACGATCCTAGCTTCGTCCGATGGAACTATGTGGGTCGCCGCTGTAAGTGCTAGCATGCATATGACTAATAAGAAACCGCTGCGGGCGCGGGGAGGCCGTAAGAGCCTGCAATGATGTGTCTGGCCCAAAGTGAATGTCATCGGAGACAGCGGAATGCGTTCAAGGAAAACTTGAAGGAATTGGATCACCGGGAGTGACCGAAGGGTGATAAAGCACAGCGCAGGGGCTGAACTCTGCAATGGGTAGCAACTTGGCATTTAGAGAGACGACCTGAGAGGTTGATAAAATACAGACGGTGGACGATTAGGTGACAATTGTAGGACCAATATACTATTATGCCAACGACTTTGACAAGTCAACACCACCAAAATTCCACAACACTCTAGACTCGTTTTCACTGCCCGCCTTGACCGTTTCAAGTCCATACGTCATACGTGATACCCACTTCTATAGTAAATGGGCGGCATGGAGGGCTGTCTTTTTAGGACTCATCCATGGGGGAGCTGGCCTTCATAATTTTGGAGTTCAAATCCGAAGCTATTGTGGTCATCCGGTAGTAATAGGAAGCTAATCTTTATGTTTAAACTTTCCAAAAATTTGTGGAACTATAAGAGCCAACGCTTAAGTTAGGTGATGGCCAGTACTAAGGCATTCATCATCCAAAAACTGGTGAAAGGAGAGCTTGGCAGATCATCTTTTTCTATTAGGAGTATTGGGTAAGCCATTGGATAACTGCCACATGCCACACATTCAAGGGTTAGGATTAACTTGAACTATGGTCAATCATTCACTGTGGATGTCTTTCGAGGAGTCAATAGCCAAGGTTTCTTTTAAAGACCTTTAGCAAAGTAAATAGAGGTAAAGTGACAGATTGTCAATTGTGCGACCAATTAGAAGGGAAACCTCCTTTCTTAAGTGCTCCACCCTTCCTATTGGCCAACTGCTAATCTCAATTTCTTAAGAGCCTAATACGAGAGGCCGTTTAAGAGTCCAAACTTCCCCATATGCTAGTGGCAATGGTATATCACTTCTACTATAGACACTATAAGAGAGTCGCGACCATTTGCGATGGAAATATCAATGAAATTCGAGGCGAAAAGACCATGTTTCTCAAAGTAGTGAAAGAATGCATATTATTCAAAGTGGTAGCCTTTGTACTTACTATCTAATCTTGAGGGTCACCCATCATATGTAAATATAGCACATGGGTGCAACATAGGTGTTTTTAATGACAGAAAGCCACCTATTTTAAAAAGAAAACAATAAAAAAACACACTTTTTAAAATTTTTGGACTTTCTCTCTTCGTTTGGGCTTTTATGTCCCCTCCATTCAATATCACTTGGTGAACTCCAAAATTGGGTTTTCATCTCTCCCATGATCCTTTCATGCATGAAAGCCACCCAATTTACTGGATTACCTAGCTCAGCAAAATGCATCAATGAGTAGTTGTCTTTTGAAATGTAATCATATTTGCTCAACAGTAATACTCTTTCCAAAAACCACTTGCATTGATCACGTCGTTGACCCTTCAGAGCATTCTTGACATAAAACTAGCCCTTCAAATGCAGCTGCTCTCCAAACTCCTTTACCGTAACTTCATCTGGTACCGACTTGGAGCTTTGGTTGGTGCGTTTGGAATCAATGGTAATTTGAAAACTCGAGCTACCAACTCAGCTGTTACTGGCAATTTTGGTGTCAGCATTCCTTTCATGTTCCTTAGATG
Organism: Dipteris shenzhenensis; assembly: GCF_047967505.1. NCBI lineage: Eukaryota > Viridiplantae > Streptophyta > Polypodiopsida > Gleicheniales > Dipteridaceae > Dipteris > Dipteris shenzhenensis. Next base: position 10,245,740 of record NC_141619.1, read on the forward strand.
ATCAAACTGGCTTTGGGCCTCCATATTCGTTGCCCATTCCCACCATGGAAGATGATAGTACTCATGAAGTCCCATCTTATGCAACCATGCAATGTTTCAGGGGCTAGTTGTATCCAAATCCTGTTTGAAACCCTGAAAATCACAACTAGAAGTGTCTACTGACATTTTCTTTGTGGGTTGAGATGACTCCTCTGCTTTGTTGTCCACGTTAGCACTCACTTGGTTGCACAGGGACCACCGTGATGCTTGTGCTAACGGATTGTATGAAGTTGCCATCACTTGTAAGCTGGATGAGCTGCTTGCGTCTCTTTCACCTGCTATGTGCTCTTCAGTGAGATGGGTTTGAGATTGGTTTGCATGCTAGGAAACCGATGGGAATAGAAAGGATGATTTTTTAACAGTTGAAGCGGGCACAAGACAACAAGAAATTTGGAATGACTATTGTGAACGAAGTGAAGTGCCGAGTTTTGCATGTGTTGGAACGCCTGTACGTTTGAAGTGTCACTACCATCACTCCCTTGCATGATTTCCCTTTTTAAAGGCCCAATATACCCAACCATTGGATCTCCAAAAGTCCGATGTGCAACCAAACTGAATCATACTTCTTCCTCAATCTAACAAATGGTTTTAGTCATCAGAACCCATTGACTGCTTTCATTGATATATTACCATGCATATCAGCTAGTCGGAATGTGCCTTGGCCTAAATCTTTCACAATTTGGATGGTCCATCATATCTTAATTTCAATTCCCAGGGAGCTTCCCCTATTTTCTATTGAACATCAGCACCCAATCTCCTTCCTTGAACAATTTAAATTTGATATTTCTGTCAACCCAGGCTTTTCTTCATTCTTGGATGACTTGTACAGTATCTCGACTTTGTAGTTGATCCTCTTCCAATTGATTCAATTGCTATTGTCAGAATTCCATTGACTCCTCCAGACTTAGCTTCTCTACCGAGATCCATAAATTGGTGGTCACATTTCCACGGGCACTACCGCCTCAACTCCATAGACCAACTTAAAGGGTGTCATTTCCGTGTTCACCTTGAATGTTGTATGGAATGCCCACAATGCTAAATTCAACCTTGAAGGGTGTCATTCCTGTGTTCACCTTGAATGTTGTATGGAATGCCCACAATGTTAAATCCAGCTTTGTGTCCCAGTCCATTCTGTTTTCTTAAATTGTCAATTTAACTTATCCACTTGATGATTTTATTAGAACTTTTTGCCTTTCTGGTTGCTTGTGGATGGTATGTTGATACAATTTTATGAAAAATCATGTGAACTTTTGTCAAATTTTTAATGGTTCTATGTACGAAGTGTCCTCCTTGATACTAACTCTATCGGACATCTACACCATGTAATGATATTGCGGTATACAAACTTTGTAGTACTATGAATTGTCACACAGAGCTTGTGCTTCCACCCACTTTGTGAAATAATATGTGGCTACCAAAATGTATTTGTTCCTAGTCTATCTTGCAATTGGTTTAAACCGTCCCAAAAATCAAAACCCCATTTTTGCAATGGCTCCAGTGGTGAAATTGGATTTAGTGGCAATTTGTCAGCACTTGATGGCTGCCCATCTATTTGGTAGTACCAGCATTTCTTTGCAAATTCATTCTTATTACTATTAGCCACCATAAAGCTTTAAAGCTTTAAAGCATATGCATAAAGCTTTAAAGGTTTAAAGCATATGCACAAAGCTTTGAAGCATATACTTAAAGCTTTATAGCATATGCTTAACATATGCATATGCTTTGCAACTAGGCCTTGCAAATTCAACTTATTAAACACACATTCATTTTGAAAGAAAGGGAAAGAATATGTTTCAATCCTATTTTCAAAAAACATATATTCATAAAGCCTAACACTAATGGTAGATTCAATTAAATAAACATACATAAATTTTGAAAGAAAGGGAGGAAAATGAGAAAAGAGGAAAGAGAAAAGGGAAAGAGAGGGAAGGGAGAAAAGAGAAGAGGGAAAAAGGAAAGGGAGAAAAGATAAGAAAGAGAAAAGAGAAGGGAGAGAGGAAAGGAGAAAAGGGAGAGGGAAGAAGAGAGAAAATGAGAAAGCAAAAAATAAAAGGAGAAAGAAAAGAGAAGGGAAGGGGTGGGGAAGGGGAAGGAAAGGGAAAGGGAAAGGGAAGGAAAGGGAAAGGCAAAGGGAAGGGGAAGGAAAGGGAAAGGGAAAGGGAAAGGGAGAGGGAAAGGGAAAGGAAACGAAAAGGGAAAGGGAAAGGAAAGCGATGGAAAGTGAAAGTGAAGGAAAGTGAAATGGGAAAGGGAAAGGAAACAAAAACTTAAGAAAACCAAAGAAAGTCAACATACTTGGTGGAAAGGGATGCTTGCAAGGTGTGGTGGTCTACACAAGGCAAAAACTGCATAGGACAAGGCACAACATACAGCCTTGGTTTAGGGTCGTACATATGAGAGAGGAAGTGGAGTGGTTGAGACACATGCGATAGCCTTGGATGAGGGTGTCACAAACATGGATGCTCACTTGGATGAAGTAGCTCAAGAAAGTGTTGGATGTAAGAACATGTACAACCCTTGAGTATGCTTGAAGTGCTGGAAATAGAGGAAGAAGTAGGGCAGTCGAAAGCAGTTTTGATAGAGTCTCAAAAAAGTAAACCACGATGCCAAATGCTCAAGGCGAGTACTTCGTGAGCTGCAATACCAAGGTCTAGTATCGCTACAAGTACTCAAAAAAGAGGTCGTTCATCTACAAAGGAAGGAAAAAAGGAAGAGAAAGAGCATGAAGAAGAGGAAGGTGATGAAATAGGTTCACATTTAGAAGCCAAAATGATGTCAATGAAAAACCTAAATCTTTGTCTCAATGAGGGAGTGATAGATGATGACCCAGGCTATATTTGGGGCCAAAAGACGTACATGTTATAAATGCACAGAGGGTGCTCAGAGCAGGCACCCTCACAAATAGTAGGACATTAGATGTAGTCTTTGCTCAATAGCTTTATAAGGCCTTTGCTGATGGAAAGATGCCAGTAGTGTCAAATGTGGTCATCCATCCAATGGCATATTGGCCACACAAAGACAAAAGGATAGTATCAGTTTTAAGAAACCTGAAGAATTTTTGTTAGAATTCACCAACTTCATCGAACAACAGGTTCCATATTTGCAAGAAGGACAAAAGTTGGTAGGTCAGCTGAAAAGTTGGTAGGTGAGAGGAGCGCAAGAGGCAAGGACCATTGACACAATATGAGAATGAAAGTACTCTTCAACAAGAGAAGAGCTTGCACATCTATTTGGAGAGATGTCTTATAGAGTCGCTCTTTCTGGACAATATTCAACAAAACAAGCTGAAATTATTGGGAATAGACAAGAAGCATTAAAAGAAAGATTGTTTGATTCTTTGGGCATCTTTATGTATTATAATTATATTGATGAAGATGAAAAAAATGATGCAGAGGATGGTGTAACCCACGAGTAGCTTATGTCTACTACTGAAAGGTGTTTTTTTACACCATATGTCTCTGAGATTTACTTGTAATTGGATTTACTTATACTTGGATCCCTCAGTTAGTATCAAAAACTACTTTCACAAATGTGCTAAACACTGTTTTTCATGTACTCTAGTTTTATAGCATGTCACGTCCGCTTTCTTAATTTGAATTTTCTTTAGCTTACTTTTTGGTTCAATATTTTATTTCAAGGGACACTTTTTTTTCCATTTTTAATCCAAAAGTACTCAAAAAATGAATTTGGATAGTGCACTAATCTAAACGAATTCGGACCCATCACCAGTCCAGAATTATTGAAATAGGTGTTACAGGAAAAAAAGGAGGTGAGGGGAAATTTATGTACCCCTCCTTGCATTTATACCAAAATTTTGATGGTATAAATGCAAGTGGCTGACATTAATGTAAATTGCAGAACTTTGATGTATAAATGCAAGAAATTTGCTAGTTCAATGTAAATTGTAGATTGTGTAGACTACTTTACTTGGTCACCATGTTTTCACTATGCCTTTTACATTGTATTGTAATGTATTGGGAAAATAATTTAATTTGTGTGCTTGTAAGTACTTGCAAAATATTTAATTTACATATAAAGTATTTTTAGTACTCTTGAGGAACTTTCCAAGTCATTCATTTAGGCATCATATACCCAAAAGCAGTCATTCATTCAGTCTATCCAATTCACTCAAGGCATTTGTGTGACTGGCATACATGGGGTATCAACATCCTCTTCATCATTTGATCCTTCACCATCACCCATGGGGATAATAGTATGATAATAGCAACTTTCTACATATGCCTTATTCTTGCATCGTCTGCATTTTCCCTACATACATGGATCACAAAAGCAAGAGAGCCTCCTAAATCTCAAGGCATATTAATCTATAGTGGCTGAGGGGAACGACCATTTTCGAGCAAAATCTTCTGAGCATCCGAGCGAAGGAAAAAAAAAGCTTCCAACTATGTAAAAGTATGGTGAAAATGGATCGGAAGAAAACATATTTTCACTTAGAAATATGCAAAGTACTATAGGAATGCCTATTTCATACACAAATATTTACATGAATCTTTGGGGATGGTGAATAACATAATGGGATGGCTTTTGAAGAAACCCACATGCTCCCCACATGTAAAGTAGATTTCTCTATGAAAAAGGTATTGGAAAGGTATGACATGCAAAATACAAAACCGGTTTCTACACCTTTGGCTAATCATTTTAGATTATGCGAGGATATGTGTCCCAAGACATAGGAGGAGATTGACTATATGTAAAGGGTTCCATATGCATCAGCAAATTGGTAGCTTAATGTATGCAATGGTATGCACAAGGCTAGGTACTGCACATGCAGTGGGAAATGTGAGCAAATTTATGAATGATCTAGTAAAGAACATTGGATGGATGTAAATTGGATTCTCATATATTTGAGAGGTACAACTGCTCATGCATTCTATTTTTAAATGTTCAAACATTTCTCTACAAGGATATCTTGATTCAGATATGGCAAGTGATAAAGATGGCAGAAGGAGCACCACTGGGTATGTTTTTAGTGTGGGTGGCCTAGTTGTAAGCTAGGTTTCAAAGTTGCGAAACGTTGTTGCACTTTCTACAATAGAAGTAGAATATGTTGCAGTTACCAGAGGCTAGTAAAGAAATGATTTGGTTGTAGAGGTTTATGGAGGAGCTTGGGAAGAAGCAAGAAAATTGGAGCTTGTATAATGATAGCCAAAGTGCTATTCATGTCACAAAGAATTCAACCTTGCATCCAAGAACCAAACATATATAGTTCAAATATCGTTTCTCCTGATTTGGTTTGGAGGATGGATAGTTGAAGCTAGAAAAGACACACACTAGCCATAATCCTATAGACATGTTGAGTAAGGTGGTAACAAGGGACAAGTTGAGATCTTGCTCAATTTCAATTTGTCTTCAAGAATGAGGGAAAATATGAGGGACAGCCAGATCTAAAGAATTTCAGTGAGTGTAGTACCAGTGGAGTTACTATCATCAGTCTCCAAGTGGGAGATTGTTGCATGTGGAGCTTGATGCTTTTTCCAGAGGTTATTTTTGGGCTGTCCTTTGGACCTAGGCATGCTTATACCCATTCCATGAAGGGGGGTAGGGAGGGGCAATGCCCTCCCTAGGACATTGGTGGGTAGTTCCAAGGGGGGATGACAACGTCTACATGAAAATTGGTGCATGAGTTGCTTGTGAGTTGCATGGTCAAAATTGTAAGATAAGGTTGTGGCTCATGAAGCAAGAGAGCAGGTGGTGGATATACTACTTGTATCTTGCATCTTCTCACTTGTTGGATAAGAAAGACACAAGACTAGTAGCTATTTCTTCGTGGACATAGCCCACACTAGGTGAACCACGTATATCCGTGTCCCTTTGTCTCTTCCATTCCGTGTGCTTTTTGTATTGTGTATTTTATGAATTCTTCTTCTCGCATTGTTGATTCATTATTGTGTTGCTCCTAACACCATATACTACCACCTGGAATGCCAAGTCTGGTATAGCATCCACAATAGTGACCTATAATATGTTCCAATCTGGAACTTCCTTTCCAGATGCCCAACTAGGATTGATGTGGGAAATTCTGCCCACATCATGCTTGTTGTTGCCTCACTAGGTGAATCACCTATTGTGAGGGATGGAGGCATCACTAATTCCAAAAAAATTCTAAGTTTTACAAAATCCCTATAAAATAAGACCATGGCATCAATACTGAGATTCAAAGAAGGTCTAAAAAACCTGTTTTATATCCAGGCTTAGCTAAATGGATAACTGTGTTGCTTTCCCTCATACATTTACATGTGCATCTCTATTAATTCAACTTTAATGACTCAATGGTACATCTCCACCTCTAGCTCCACCTCGAGCCAGTCGATCAAGCAAGCGATGTCAAGTGAGCAGGACCAAATAAGCGAGCGAAAAAAAGCGAGCAAAGTAGAAATGGTTGGGCTACCAACACATAATCTCATTGTATGTATGTACTCATCATTAATAAAGATTTATACTACTTCCTCAACATTGAACATGATTATAACATAATATTGCAAGTGCACATTAGTAATAGTGTTCTATATTCTATGAGATGAGCTTAAATAGAAATACTTTGGCTATCAACAATAGGTACTATATAGTTGAAGTGCATTACTTGAGAAAAACATAACCTCACTATATGTATGTACTGATCGTTGATAAAGCTTTATAGTATCACCATAATTTTAAAGGTGATTATAACATAAGCTTGTAAGTCTACATTAATGATAGTGTTATTTATTCTTATAAGATAAGCTTGCATAGAAATGCTTTGGATACCAACAAGTAGTATATAGTTTAAGTGCATCATTCAATAAAAACTTCAACATTGAACATGATCATAACATGTTATTATAAGAAAACAATACAACGTCTGTGCTCAACAGATAACAGGATCTCATATGCAAGAGAGAAAAGCTAATAGTATGGAGAATAAAAATTTTGATTATTTTAAAACTGATACAATAGATGGCGCTCCTTCCAACCGTGCGCTCCTCTAAGAGAAGCTTCGATGGCATGCTGGAAATAGTAGAGGACGGAGGATGGATGCTAAGGAATTAGGGTTGCTGTATCCAGTGATGAAATGGGCTTCATGGGCTTTCTCTTATACAGCCACCAGTCGTAGTCAGTTAGACCCAATTGGGTGACTGACCCAGTCCGCCCAAAACGGCCGACTGCGGGTCGGTCCCGAAATAGGCCATCGACCACACGATAGAACCATAGTGCAAAATAGAGCAACTGACCTACGGACTCCGTTCGGCGGCCTAGAGTCATCCGGGATCATCTGGTGCTTGAAACAGGCCTCGCAACCCGAAAGTGGGCTGCCTCGAGAAATGCTCCGTCTACATGGGATGCCTTCCCACACTTGCATGTAGATGTGGGATGCCTTCCCGCACGTGCGGTCAGACATGGGATGCCTTCCCGCACTTGCATGTAGCCTAGTTGGCAGTGTGCCAACTCTATCTAAAGTCGTCCAGCCATCAGGCCACACATGGCCCCCATCTAGTGTCCAAACCAGGACCTATCGGATAACCGAGCTACTCAAATGCCTTCTCCTCATATGGGGGGCTTACAATTAGAGTTAGCTGGTTCCCGCGTAGTTACACGAGAGTGGAGCATTGATATCTAACAGTTATTACAAGTGGCCTTGCTCTAAATGTAGTACAAGAAATTAGAAAAATTAAATTCATATTTTGATGCATGAATTTTTACTAAATGGTGCAAAAGGTCAAGATAATCATCTAAATCATGCTTTGCCATTCGTTTTGATATGTAACATGACCCCATTTAGATTTGTAAATTAAAAGATACAGGACGTTGAAATTCTCATTTGTTGGGCCAAAAGAGGGAGCGCGTTAACGCACTGACTTTGTTGATGCCTAAATTCTCATCTTTTGGGCCAAAATAGGTAGCGCATTAACACGCTCCCTCTTTTGGTCCAAAAGATGAGAATTTTGGCGTCTTGTATCTTTTGATTTACAAATCCAAACGAGGTCATGTTACATATCAAAATGAATGGCAAGGCGTGATTTAGGTGACTATGATGACCTTTTACACCATTTAGTAAATCTTCATGCATCAAAATGTGAATTTAATAAACAATTAGTTGATTTCTTGCATCGAATCTAGAGGAGAGTTTACCTAATAGGGATCATGTCAATATGTTGTCTATTTTGGCTTCTACCATTATTTTCTACAAGCAAAGATTGATTTGTTTTGAAATTTAATTCATTTCAAAGAAAGGGATGTACTTACTTTTTAGATTTTGTTGGATTGGTGGGATGTAAGAATGATTCTTTAGAAAGGGTTTTTTTGCAAACATAAAAACATAGGTTTTGTTCCAAGAGTGAATAGAGTTTCAAAAACCAAGCATTTGCACATGCATGTAATGTGGACTATTCCATTCAAGAAGTCCTATGAAACTTTTGACTTATGTGGAACATTTCATTGGTGATCTCACTTATGTTGCTGGAGAGAAAGAACTTGATTATGGAGGATTACAAAAAATTAAATGAGTAAAAGTGAACAAAGATAGGGTGCATCTTTACTAATGATGCCTTGGCAATGACATAGGTCCAACTCTCTCATGGACTTTTGAAGAACTTAGACAGTTGCTAAAATAAGGATTTGTCAATCTATTATTGTTTTGTTTTGATTATTTTTTGGCTCGCTCACTTTTTCTTGCTCGCTTTTTTTGGTTCACTCACTTTTCCTCACTTGCTTTTTGGTAATCCTCCTCCACCTCCACCTTTGCAACAACTTAAAAAACTCACTGTCCAGTGTCAAGAAACACAATACATTGACCTACCAACCTCGCTAGCACAAGAAGATATTGTTCTTTTATGGTCACTTACCCTTTCTTGTCTCCATATTGTCGTCATATCCTCTCTTTTGCATGAGTGTGTCACCTCCCCCATCTATACGTTCTTCACCACTAGGACCACCTTCAAACTCTAGAGTCCTTGCTGCCTTCGAAATGCCCTCATCATGTCTTGGCTTTGTGCATTTATCCCTCTTTTAGGTGGAAACAATATCCTTTGTCTTCTTTCTCTGCAAATCCATCCAAGGCACAAAGTTTGGGCATGCACAAAGATGAGGCTGAGTTCCATTGCATGGCTTGATATACGAATGGTGCACATATGCATTACTTGAAACAAGACAAACATACCTTCATATAGATTCTATTCTAGGCATGCATAAAGATGACATTGAGTTCCATTACATGGTTTGATATACGAATGGCACACACAAGCATTACTTGAGTTGAAACAAGACAAACATAACATCATACAGCTTTTGTTTGGTGCGAGGGACCTTGTTCACCAGATACTCTAGCCATTATAAGCATCTCTGCACCCCCTAGTATGTCAATCCACCAAGGCACTTCTAGAACAAGTCAAGAAACATGGACAAGGGCCTTTCCTTCACCATCTAGTCATTGCACTTCTGTGGCAACTGCTTGAGCATACCCTCATCAACAAGCAAGAAAAACCAACTACAATCCATTCACACAGGTTATAAACTAGAACTTACCTCCATGTAATGAGTGTGTGGAGAGGAAACTCGCATGTACCGTTACCTATACACAAAGCGATGCATTGACATAAGCATCTGTGGTTGCTTCTCAATAGGTGTTGAGCTCTTCATTTTGGGTAGTATGTCCAAATATGTGTCCTAGAAGTGTAGCTAGCGACATGCTCTAAAATATTTCATTATATCTACCAAAATCTATATGACGAATGCATCAACAACTGGATCCACATGCTCATCTACTCAACTCAACAACTCACATGCTAGATCCATCATCTGGGACCAATAAGTCTCTCTGGCTATGTATTGTCTCCATTCCTTATTGTCTCTTACTATGCCAAGCTCCATATGCAATGCTACATTGCTAGATAGCACATGCAACACCTCCTTTTTCTTGACATTAGAAAAGTCATAATTCATTTATGTCATAATGGTTGCAATGTAGAGACATTTATAAATACAAGGGTGAGTTTCATTGCATGGCCACGTAGAACACATTTAACAATAGGAGACTCCATGAAATTATAATTCTCTCGAGTTATCTTTGTTGAGCCCAACATATTGTCAATGAGCTTGTCCTGCATCACCACACCACCTCCACAACATGACCATGATATATGATGATGGTGACGTTAGCCATAAATTGATGATGCCTAGCTATGAGCTGGCAATTCCTGGCCATTATGAGATGGCCTACCATATGGAATCATAAAAAAGGGCCGAGGGACATTTGTTGGTGAGATTGGATCGCCCATTGGAGTACATCTACCTGCATGCTAGCTACAAACTTGTTTAGCCAAGTTGGAAGTGATGGGACGCAATTTTATTATTTTTTGAATCAACATGTAAAATTAATTGCATGGAAAGGTTGAACTTAGTACATGGAGAGAGGGAAGTGTTTGTGTCACACTATCTTTCAATAGCAGTTACACTTACGCACCCAGACACAAAAGCCTTCTGCTTTGACAATTATTGGGAGTACATTAGTAGTTGAATGTATGTTACGATGGTCTAGTGTGAGAGCAGCTCACGTCACATGGCCCACAAGAATTGATGGGAATTTCCTAGAGTTGATTGGTTCATGCAAGGTCTCGAGAAGCAACTCCCCAAACTATGGTAAAATTTTTCCAAAGGAAAACTTTCCAAACAAGGGAAAATCCTACTTTTCCCAATTCCTATTGAATTTCTCTGAGATAGATGCTTAGATTCTATTCACCCTTGGAGGTTGTGGCACTACCAATGGTTCTATACAATCTTGGAGGTTGCAACATTGCCAATGCCTTCTGCATAACTTGCAGTTGGAAATGCCTTATGTTCAATCATATTTCCAACCAAAATCATAACAAGATACAATGTACCACCATGAAGCCAAAAATGACAAAATGTATTTGTCAAACTCTGATCAAGATTGACACTATGTCCCAATACGTGCGACCTACTTTGCACATGCCCAACAACTACGGCTACAACAACAAACACACGTTGAGAACAGTATGCAGACGAAGGTCGAAGGTAAAGGCATACAAGATTTATAGAACCCACCTTTTTGGAGGAAATGGACACAAGACTTAGATAGACTAATTCACCATCTGTGTCACCTTGAAGGAAAATGGCCTCAACTCTTGGATGAGGTGTACGGATTTGAAGATATGTAGCCTAGAATAGAGTAATCAAACAAAGTGCTCCCTCTCAAACTAATCATCTAAGGAACATCAAAGAGCACTCATCGAGACATGGGAGTCTCTCACAGCTTCGCTTACAAAAGAGGCTTCCATCATGTCTTGTCTATATAAACCTTTTAATTTCTTGATTTTCTGCATTGAAAGTAAAAAGAGTCTTGCAGGTCTCTTGTGTATACATTTTTTAAATTTTGTGAATTTTCAGTTGCGTGGTTTTTCATGAATTTAAACTAATAGCTCGGAATTTTTAATTTAACAATATGATTCTTAAAAACAAGAAATACAAAATTAGGATTTAATAGTAGTTTTTGCATTATTAGTGCAACATTGTAGAGAGATATTTTGAAATGTATTATGTGGAAATGACAGTGCCAGACAGTAAACTTTTGTTTCTCGAATGACATTTTCATAAAGTAAACTTTTCATTTGGGAAATATTTTACAGAATAGTCCAAAAGTAGGCATATGAGTCCAAAATTAATGAAATAAGTGTTAGTGACCATAGGATTGATATGGACACCTACGACAATTTTATTTGCTCAGGAAGACACTCTCAAATATTTCAAAAAAACATTAATGCACCTCTAGCCCAATGGAGGTGGAGGATGGAAGCCCCGTATGGAGATGGGTGCCTCCTTTCAAAAAAGCAAGGACACTCAATGAGCCAACTTGGAGTTTGCAATTGGCTACTAGTTGGAAAGGACTCTGAGGTGCTATCTTTCTATCATTGGCTGTAGAAGACACCTCCCCAATGGAGCTGGAAAGAGTCTTTGCACGTATGTACTGGTTGAACTGAACTCTCTGCTATTGTAAGCTTATGCATGTTGTAAGTTGATGTCACCCATAGTAGCTAGCTTCAAGAAGGTCAATGTGAAAGTAGCTGCTTTTTTTGCTTGATAGCCGTATGCCTTGCACATTTTTTACTCAAGAAGGTCAAGAAAATTGCTTGATGGCCGTATGCCTTGCATCTATTTAAAATAGGTCAATTGTTGCTTCATGCCCCAAATTGTTTGAACTTCAGAATTATGGATACTAAACTGTTGAATTGTTTGTTGACAGTCCCAAATCTTGAGCATTGATAGAATTTCAGATCAAGAATTCCATTCCTACTCCCATTAAAGGCAGTTTTAGTATTTGCATCTATTTCGGATCTCTAGTCTTCTCTTGCTTCTATTTTGGATCTCTTTCTTGGATCTATGTCGAATCTTTTTTGGATCTCTTGCTTGCTTCTATTTGCGGATTTCTTCCTACTACACATGCGCATATGCCGATTTGCTTGATGGCCGTACGCCTTGCATCTATTCAAAATAGCTCAACCGTTTGCAAGGTATGGAAAAAAAAATTTAGCAGGAAAAGGATAGTGTCTATAGTTCTCATAATGCTGCCTGGTAATATGTCATTTGTGGAAAAATCACCTCGTTTTAGGAGGGCATGTGGGTGTATTTGTTGGTGTTCGATGAGGAGCTTGTCCAAAGATTTGACTACCTATATTTGAAAAGTGGTTCTTGATTTAAGTATAAGATGTCTCACAACCAATTACTAGATCCAATGTCCACGGATGATGATCTTGGGAGAGTGTGGATAGCCTTCAAAAGTGATTTTCTTACTATATTTTGTTATACTATTGACCCTCATCCCTCACCAATTGTTGACCAAGTAATCTCCCTTTCTTGTAGCCATTATCTTATTGCTGCTATAGCACACTCTTGTAGACGTTGTTCCATCCATCATATTTGGGATCTTTCTAGCCCCACAACCATCCCCTGAAGGCAATCTTCGGTAGCCCTTTCAGTTGCCCCAAAGCTTAAGTAAGAAGGAATCTTCTGTGCTACCCACATGGCAGCTCTCTTTCTAACCTCTTCTATCATTCTCTCAGGGTACATCATCCCTCCCCATGTCCTCATATGAGGGATCACAAGTGGGGAGGTGACCCTCATGTTCCAACAATTGAGCTATTTTGAATAGATGCAAGGCATATAGACATCAAGCATGGCATATGCGCATGTGTAGTAGGAAGAGATCCGCAAATAGAAGCAAGTAAGAGATCCGAAAAATATTCAACATAGATCCAAGAAAGAGATCCAAAATAGAAGCAAGAGAAGACTAGAGATTCGAAATAGATGTAGATACTAAAACTGCCTTTAATGGGAGTAGCAAATTATGGAATTCTTGATTTGAAATTCTATCAATGCTCAAGATTTGGGACTGTCAACAAACAATTCAACAGTTTAGTATCCATAATTCTAAAGTTCAAGCAATTTGGGGCATGAAGCAAAGGTATCTTTCTCTCTAATTTTTTGATTTCCATAAGCAATTAGTTTCTCATTTTCTAACGATCATGGCGAAGTTAAAGGAGAAGAATTTAGCAAAGCAATGTTCATCATGTGGAAGTGTTGATCATGGTCCGAAAGATTGCTATATGTATTTGTGCAAGCATTGTAAGCAATATGGGCATCAAAGGAAGTATTGCACTGATCTTTTGGAGAAAAAATTCTATAAAATATTTCCAGCTTTATGTGAAGAAAAAGCAATCCGAAAAGTCACAAAGCTCTTGGATAATTAGAATATTCAGTTTTGCTTGATAATGCAAAGGATTGGTATGCCAAATTTCATAAAGATGATCGTAAATCTTTTTTATATATTATTGATATCTTGGAACTTCAAGAAAGAGTTCAGATTTTGCAATCCGAATATTCTCATGAGGAAGATGATGATTTTGATTCCAATTTAGATTATGAAGATGATTCCAAAGATGAGCAAGGTATTTGCCATGTTTATTCAAATATTTTAGTTTCTAATCAAATTACAGATGTTTCAAATTAGATCAAATCAAAAAGTCATTCCAAACAGTCCGAAAGTAGTTTCAGACATTCCAACAGCAAGTATGTGTGAGGATTACCCAATGCCAATCAGTTATGGATTTTTTCATAGACAAATGGAGCAACATGATAAAGATAATTGCTTTCTGACAAAGAATGATGAGAATATTGAAGATTCATATGATGCTATGCCCATGTCCACTCTTCCCAAGGAGTCTATTCAATCATAGGGTAAGACCTACAACTATGTAGCTAATTACTCCTTCACTGGGCAAGTGTCCATAAAAGTAGGCACCTCTACAAAATTATTGGTTAAGCCATACCAAAAAATTTCAACCATTATCTTGTTTTACACCTTTGTTTTATATCTCAAGAGTTGTGGAGAATTATGTTAAAGTTGCAATCCATCTACTTTTTACAATATTTCAATGGGGATTATAGCTTGGCCTTTATGCTTGACTTTTGGCTCAGCAATGAGCTATGAGTTATGGGGCATTAGAGCCAAGCTACAATCCCTTAAAGTATTTAATTATCTTGGTCTTACAGAATGTAATCTGTCCATGGGAATTATGGCTTGAATTTTATGCTTGGCTTCTAGCTCATCATCAGCTAGGGGTTATAGGGCACTCACTTCAAGAAAGTTATCTTTGTCTTACATATTTCAATTTTCTTTGGGCTTATGACTTGGCCTTTATGCTTGACTTCTGGCTACATCAATGAGCTAGGATTTGTGGGGCATCAGGGTAAAGTTGCAATCCTTCTACTTGGTACAATATTTCCATATAGCTTGGCTTTTATGCTTGACTTTGGCTCAGCATTGAGCTAATAGTTGTGGGGCATCAGGGCCAAGTTGTAATCCTTTTAAGTATTCTAATTTTACATGATGTAATCATTACATGGAAGTTACGGATAGAACAATAAGAAATATATTTTGTAAAGGTACATATAGTGAAATCTAGATTGAGGACTGAAAAGGTTGAGATTTATTGATTGCTTGAAATAGCTTGTATCTTTTTTCAATTTTTAATATATTTTTATTAAGCATATAGTCCAATGTACAAGAGGATTTTCGATGCGGTGTTTCATAACTCCAACTATGTCATACACTTGATCCATTAGGATGAAATGCTGAAACCCAACAAATTAGAACGAGAGAAAACACTTACGGTAACACTTACAAAGAAGATTATAGCTAAGATTTTATGCTTGAATTTTGGGATACTCATGTTCACCTTCATGGTGCAATTTATATCTTCTCAAATTCAAGATTGCGTTTATAAAAAGACTTATGGGCCTTAACTTATGGGATATGGCAGAAGACTTCCTATCTCCTTCCTATACTCCTTTAGGTACATAGATTATCTTAACTTTTGCAATAATAAGCTTATATTGAAGTGCCTTGATCCACCATCTCAAGAAGGACACGTGATAACCCGTGGTGGGTTTATCCGCTTAACATCATTTTCTTAAAATCTACTTCAAATTTCATTGGGTCTACTACTCTCGACACTACTTTTCTCAATACTACATTTGTATTACAAAAACCTTTTATTGGAAATTATGTATCACCAATTACATGGAAGAAAGATAAACTACCAATCCCTAATGTATCCTTCATTCATCTACATAGCAATAGACCCAAGGACAACTGCTACAAAGTATGTTTGTCTCAGGTTGTCCCCATCATATATGCTACATCTAACCATGAAATGGCTTGGTTAGATTTGACTAAACTCATAAAACTATTTAGCGACAATGGGTTTCTCAAAAGCATGATTGAAAATCTAATTATTAAATTTATATCAGAGAATCAGTTTCCTGGTTGTCATATCAATACTTTTGCTTCATGCTCTTACGACCATTTTTGGCAATTCGGACACAATTAAGGACAATTGCAAAATATAAAACAGTTGCCAACTGAGTCACATTCACCTTGCCCCATCGCCCCCTCGTCTCTCATCTTCTCTCTTCCATGCCTTGCTCGAGAAAATCGTTAACTTCACTGGTGCAGACGTCAAGCTCCATAGAGTTTGAACGTACCGAGCAAGGTTCTCCGATGTGATCGCCACGCTCCCGTCTAAACTCATGCAATCAAACCATGCATGTGGCAAATCTCACGGCTCATCTCTCTGCCCGTCAGACATCACATTCTTGGCATCACTCCAAACCATTTTTTGGTACTATAGACGAGGACATCTATCTTTGGTTAGATCATTTCTCCAACCTCGCAGAATATCTTCACTATTCAAATGCATAGAAGGTTGAGGAGGTCGAACCTTCATTTCAAGGTAGGGTGCCACCAACTAGATGATGGCATTAAGCATTTTTGGCCACATTTGCTTCATGCTATTACAACCATTTTTGGCAATTCGGACACAATTAAGGACAATTGCAAAATTTGAAACAGTTGCCAAATGAATCCTGGTAGGTGTCTTGCTCTCTAGTATAAGTGATAACAAGTTGGGGTTTACAGGCATTACTTGTCTTCCCTCACAAAACTATGATGTTCTAACACATTGTTTTGTCTAGATGGTGGCAGGTAAGTGGACCCCAACCTTAGAGTGGAGATTACTGGATGGATTCGACACTTTGTACTTATTAGTATCCATATGTCAAATAATTTTGAAAATAAAGATTTTTCCACCCTTTTCTGAGCATCGTGTGCCATGTTGTTTAGAGGTTTCTTTTTTTAAAAACACACACACACACACGCATGCACACGCATAATATTTTTTGATTTATACCAATAAAATTTGAAACCAAATGCAAAATAAAGTAGAAAATAAAAGGAGAGTTTACAAAGCCATGTTAAAATGTAGCACTATTATTTATATTCTTATGACATAATGTGAACTCTAAATCAAATGCTATTTGCGTGCACACTTAATAATCAAATCTTACTAATTGAAGTCCCTTCTAGTACCCCAAAGAAGTCCCTTATGGTATCCCAAAAAGTCCCTTGGGGGACCCAAAAAAGTTTGTTATGTTATCCCAAAAAGTCCCTTATGGGATCCCAAAAGTTTTTCATGAGAACCCAAAAAGTTCCTTATGGTACCCCCAAAAGTCCCCTATGGTACCTAAAAAATTCCCTTGTGGTACCCTAAAAAATCCATTATGGTACTCCAAAAAGTCCCTTGTGGTATCCCAAAAGCTATCTTATAGTATCCAGAAAGTCTCGTGTGGAAACCTACAAATTACCTCTTGGTACCTCTTCAATGTACCTTTTGAAGTATCTTATACAGTCAAAGTGCCCCAACATACCATCCAAAGTACATTGTAGAAGTCAGAGTACCCCAAGGTATGTTTAATTGAACGTGTGAGCCTTTGATGGACATGATACTTTTGTGCATCTCATTTTCATCCACCTTAAAGACCGTGAAAAGTGTTATGCCCATCCGATATTGCCTGCATGGTCAGGGATGCATTATACCATGTTTTTCATGAGCCATCATACACAACAATAAAAGAACATGCATTGATCTGGCTTATTTATATGTGTGAGTTTCTGATGGACATGATATACTTTTGACATGCCTCCATGTTACCTACCCTAATGCACGTACAAAGTATCATGACCGTCAGATATGGCTTGCATGGTAGGGGATAGTACCATGTTATATACCACGTATCATGTACAAGGGTCAACTTTGAGGTTGCTTATTTGAAGATGAAAGTCTCCGATGGGCAAGATACTCTGCACATGTTTCCATGTCATCTACCAGAAGGGCCATGCATAATATCACATTTTCCATCATTTATGGTTTGCATGGTTCAAGATGCATTATACCATGATCTTAGCACCTGTCTACACAACGATCAAAAAACACGAGTCAAGGTGCCTTACTCAAGCATGGAGTCACCAATGGACACAATACTTTGCAAATGTATCAATTTCACCCATATTAAGACAATTTAAAAGTTATTTTTTCACTGGATATGGTTTGCATGGTTGAGGGTGTGTTATACCATGTTTTTCATCAACGGTCATGCATAAGGGTCAAAAAATATGTTTCAGGGTGTCTTATTTGAACACATGTCTTTGATGGGCACCATACTTTGCATGCACCTCCATGTCATTGAAATTAAGGCCTATACAAAATTTCACGCCCATGGGATATGGTTTTCATGGTCAAAAGATACATTATACCATGTTTTCCACCACCCATCATGCACAAGGATCCAAAAACATGCTTCAAGGTGCAATATTCAAACATTCGAGTCTCTGATGGACATGAAACTTTTTACATGCCACAAATTTGCACCCACTTTAGATCTAGTGCAAAATATCGTGCCCATCGAATATCATTTGCATGGTCAAGGACACATTATACCATGTTTTTTCCACTCATCATGCACAAGAGGGGGAAATTTTAATTGTGAGCTTTTTAATGAGAGCTTTTTTTGAAATTTATCAAAGTTTGTGAGCTTTTTTAGAGTCCCATAAAAAAAGGCCTACTAATAAAAAAATAACAAAGTAATTACTTATCTTGTATCTATGGATTTATCCTAGGAAACACCAAAGCAATTAGCAATTCTATGGACTAAAAAAGACAAAGCTATTAATCCAAGTAATTTATATTGCAAGTCAGTATCAAATGATATCATATATAAAAATGAGCCATCACAATACCAGCAAATATGTATTATGCATTCAAGTCTATGGATTGTTGCTAAGGCAATAAAGGTTTAATGAAACTTCAAGTAAGCATATGCCAATTTTCATGTAGTTCTATTATTTGAAAAGGCCAAAGAAATTAGTAAAATGTTCCACATTAAGAACATTGTGTTGACTCAACACAACAAATTTTGAGCAATATGTATTGCATGTCGATGCAAAAATAGTGTCACATCAAAAAGTGGGCTATCATAATACCAACCAAGTTTATATTTTGCATTCAGGTCTATGGATTGATCCTAGGTCGGCTAAGGACTTATGAAACATCAATAGTGGAAAGGGTTGGTTGATGAATAAGCATGTGTTGATTTGGATCCAATCCCAATACACAGATGAAGATGTAATAGATATGTTTGCATGCCAAGCAAGGTTTTTGACCCAACTCTCTTTTTTGAAAATCTGGACATGTACACATGGGTTCAGTCTTGATGTGCACATCATAAGACATCCGAGCCTTATCAGACCCTGTTGTTCTCTCAAATGGAAAATACTATGATGAAGAAGCTCCACTGTCATTTCTCCCATGACAACAGCATGCATAGATTGAGCACTAGCTATTCTTTATGCAGCCTCCTTAGATATGCCATGCCTCCATTTTGTGGTTCTTACCAATGTGTGTTGAGCTGGATTCCTTGGTATGGATGCCGACCCTCCATGTGCATCACAAAAATTAGTTGGCATCAGTGCCGATCCTTGAGGTACATTTGGTGTCCTCCAATTCACATGGGCTTGATCCACTATTTGCAGTCAAAAACCAACCTTGATGAGATTGCCTATCTCCTCACTTATGATGTTTGTTTCCACATCCACCTTCCACACAGATGAACGTTCAGGAACATGCATGATATTATGATCTGGGTGCCATGTATGAGTTATATCATCATTACAAAACCACATCCATTGTGCTTTTGGTCCTCCTACCCTTGGATGCCGCCATTCAGAGTAGAAACGGGGTGCCACCACTCCTTGTGAATTGCTTTGTATATATCGATTACAATTAACCTTTCCATTTATGAATCCAAGACACTTCACTTTAGAGTTTTTGGAGGTCCTTCGAATTGCCCAAAAGGTACGGTGGATAGGCACCTCAACAATAGAGAGGCCACTAGGAAGGCCTCCTTGTCTCATAGGTGGAGCCGTTGGGGCTTGTTCTCTTGTGGGCATGGTCTCATTCTGAGATCCTTCAGCTTCCCCTACAGTGCCCTCACAGTGCCATGTTTTCCCCATGATGTTTTTGTAGACTCCCCTTGAACTCCACCTTACTCCATTGTGGAAGCCCTAACATCCACTGGTTGGGTATTACCTTGCGGTTTTATTGAATGCCAATCTCCACCTTCTATCTCGAACCTAATTTTTCTCAGCCGCCCTCTTTTCTTACGATCTCTGGTCTCCATCACATACCCTGGCTTACGTGAGGTGTTTTCTAAATGTATACTTGATGACTTGCTTCTCTTTCTTTCAACTGTTACCTTATCCCCATGTAATGGTCTTGGTTCTTCATACATTGGTGTCCCTGCAACTGTTTCATGCACCATTTGTGCAACTTGTGCTGGTGAAGGTGTACTCCTTGAGGTCACTCTTTGCATTAAGGCTTCCAAGTTAGGACCATCCCCAACATGCCTGCCAATCATATATGCATATTGTTTGGCACTTTGTAATAGGGCATTTGCCATGTCCGAAATGCAACAATCATATAATTGTATCTTTGTCTTAAACCCTTCTCCTGCTAGACAACTACCATGCATGCTTTCAACTAGATTTGACCTTGGAGTGTGTGCCTCCTCCAAGGAACTCTTTGTTACCTATGGTAAAAAAGGAGGTGATTAGAATTGGCTTATTACATTTTATTTAGCTTACTACATTTATCTACAAAATACATATTGCACTCATGAGATTCCCCCAATGGGAAATCCGCACATCCCACCAACTAAACCATATGTCCATTGAAGGAATGTCAGCCTCACGGACATGTCTTGCATGCCACCACTTTTGAATGAGCTTTGCTTGGTTGGTTCTTGCTTTGTCTTACATAATCTCCAATTCTTACACATGGTGATATGCTCATTCCTCATATCCTCTTTGACGAATTTCCTTGTGTGCTTATGCAAGCTTTGTTCCCAATGGAAGAGACATGAGCGCTCTCTCCCAACAATTATATTGTTTGGACCCCCATTGAAAATAGTTCTCACAGCTATCGAATTCGCTCCAGCTTCATCAGCTTCATCAGACATGAAACCATGAAAATCTGCAGGGGGATACCCACATTGTTTCATTGTGGCATTCAACATCTCCCAAAATAGGATTTGGCTTTCAGCATCTTCATCTTTCATCTCACATGTGATGATGGTCATTAATTCCTGCACACTGGTAGACAAAGCCAACATTATTAAATATTATACCACAACTCTCTTGATGATAGCAACATGGATACATAAGGATGGAGGGAAGTTATACCTAGGATCATAAACATGACATGCCATTGTGCTCCACCCATGCAAAGAGCATCACTAATCGCATGATGCCCTGCATACATAGGTTCATCAAGGAGCTCATCATCACTCACTCAATGGGTGTGATCAAATTGTACCCATGAATTCCTCAAATCACCATTTCCTCGTCTTCTCATGTGATTGACAAGATCCACACCAGATGCTGGAACATTGGTTGACATTTTAAAAACAAAACATTTTTCATTTGGCAAGCCTTGCCCTGGAAAACGACTTCCATGGAAGAATGAATACATCGACCTTTTCTTTAGTAAAAGAAGGTTGTCATAGCCTTTCCCAACAGGTAACCTTGCCTTCTTCTCTTGTGCAACAATCCATTTGAATCAATAACATCACAAGTCAACTATTTAGAAGCTCCCTATGCCATTCTAAAGTTAAGTAAACTAAAAATCACTTAGCTACAAACAAACATACCGTTGATTCTCAACGAGGGGTACCAATTGCTCAAGAAAGTTGGTCAACTCTATATCTCCCACACTTTCCCCTTTGTTATTGTCTCCTCTCATCAAGAATGAATTCAAGAGCTCTTTGGCAACACTCATTTGAGCTTTGCGTGGTCCAGCATTTTTATCCACCTTCAAAACATCTGCAACAAGCTTCTTTGTTTTCTCTATCATTGCCTTAGATGTTCCTGGCTACACGGGGTGCTGATGTTCACCAACATGGACCATCAATCTAGTCATTGTTTCATCAAATGGCATTACATAATATACCATGCAATTACAAGTATCAATGCAATAAGCAGGGTTATGACAATAGTTTCTTGTTCCTTTCCTCTTCAGTCAAGAGTCCAAGAGCAATCTTCTTTTGTAGGTAGCCTCTAAAGAAGGATTTGTTAAACTTCTTATTGTTTGCAAAATAAGGGCAAGTAATCCTATGGCATTCTAATGAGCCAACACAATAGCTAAGCCTTACTGTACATGAGATAGCCATGTTTGTGGTTGATGGTTTGGTCCATATGTGGCCATCAAATTTTTGCTCAATGCCATTCATGCCATTGATGTTTCCAAAAGTTGGAGGAAATTCCAATAGCATACTTCCATTGTGTACCCTTGGTAATTCAGTGACTTGCTTCCTTTGCTTTATATTTGCAATTTGCGTTTTGAGTATATTGGCTTGCTTGTTCTCCATGATCCAAGGTATGATGCTTTTGCTAATGTGACATTCATCTTTTGACTAGTCCTCATTTGAGCCTTCAAGGTCAATGTGTGAAGTCTGCATCATCTCAATGTCAACATCAATCCTCGACTTATAAGAATTGTGGTACATACCAGGCTTCTCAATGGACATAACTCTTCAAGATCCACATAATGAGATGGTTGAGAGGTTTTCTTTCCTTCTTTGCCAAACTCTTCGGAGTAAACTCTACTAGCAACACAACGCAATGAACGAGGCTCTTCAAGATCACTAATAGTACTTGCTGCCATGATTGTATTATGGATGAGAGCATACCTTTTTGTCAAGGAGGCATCAATGACTGCCTTAAGGCAAATGAGCTTATGTGTATGGGGAAGAGGGCTTTGAAGGAAATGTGCACTAATAATCCTTCTTCCATCCTTGAGCAGGATAGAGTGTGATAGATTCTCTCCTTCAATAAGCCATTCAATAGAAGCCTCTTCTGTAGCCATTATGGATGACACAACAAAAGGTACCAAAGACAGATATATGTTAGGCCTTGCTTCAGTCAGACTGGTTATTAGTGGAGCTCAGAGAATATAGACAATCTTGAGAGCAGAGGGATGGTAATCCAACATGGCATTGAGAGCAGAGGGATGATAACCCAACACGGATCTTGAAAATAAGAAGGGATGAAAGAGAGAAATGCAATGTGATGCAAAGCTAGAAGGCAACCAAAGAGACTTAGAAAGTAATGGTGGGAGAGATTGAAGAGGAGAAAAGGACAAGAGAGTAGGTATATAAAAAGCTTTGATCAACTCAACGAAATTATCCTTCACCATGAAACACCAACTGGTTATTAACATCTTCATCCTCCCCCTGGAATGCGCAACCGTAAGCCTTGTCGTCCACTACCATATGAGTCCTAATACAATGTAGGAATTCATACTTACTTCAAAATGCTTCCGCCAAAATGCTTCTTCTCTATTCGACTGGCCTTCATGAACTGTAGGTTGCTATCCGTTGCCATAACTTCTGAACGTGTCCTGCCTCTATGGATGCGCCACAAAGTGAGGCCATGTTGGCTGGCCTTGTGTGTTTCGCTGGTCATGGTTCTTCAACATTGGCTACCTGACATTTGGCCGAGACTTTGAACCTATAGGACACTTGTGGCGAAATTCGATTGTATGCAAATGACGAGAAGATCTAAGAACGGTAAAGTACTAGAGCATACTGATTTGGACAAATCTTTAGCAAATCTTTGGCTAGCTTGTAGGCAATGACAGATGCACTACAACCCATACCACCCAAATGGATAGTCTTGATCGTCGATGATACTAGTTAATCTATCTGCGCTGTTAGTTCTCTCAGCAAGTCGTATTAAAAAAAAGGGGGGGGGCTCAACAGCCAACCAGAGTCTGCGCTAGCGCAGACTCTAGGGGGCTGCTGAGCCCCCCCCTTTTTTTGGTTTCATAGATGCCAGAGATCACAGAAACTGAAATTGAGACATCCCCTTTCTCTGGCATCCTTGGTTTCATGTCAAGAAATGGAACGTACTCATTGTGGTGGCGAGAAGGCCAATATTATTGACGGATGCCAATGGTGAGATTGGCACGAGTGAGGCTATTCCCATTTCGAAGGCCCTACTGCTTCACAGCGGTTTTGTGGTGACTGAAAAGAGTACCAGGTGTTGTGAGTTGGAAAAAGATAAGAAGCGCATGATAGAGCTAGAAGATAGTGCATGATGCTTTTTGTCTTTCAACCTTTCTCTGTAAGAAGCTCCAAGTATGTTGAGATTTCTATTAGCATTTTTTTCCTTTGAGTTTTTCTAGATCGAGAGGCATTTATTGCATATGCATGCAATGTGAGTACTTAAGTTCTTGATTTGTGCTGTTCTAATTCTCTTTGGGTGTCGTGCATGCGACTCTTATCTATCTCTATCCTTGGTATTTCTCTGCTTAAGATTGTGATTTCTATTCTTTTGAAAGATTGTCATTATTTATTTGCTGTTGTATGTTATATTTAGAAGTCCCATCGTCTTCACAATGGGATGCCTTTCTTGTATTCAGGGAGAAGGAACATGCATCAGATTATGTGCTCTAGGTGGGAGGCATATTTTGCCAGCAGACACAGACTCTGCAGTAATAGGATCTCTTAATGCAGTAGATTTAGGAGTCCTAGTGTCTTCACAATGGGATGCCTTCTTGTATTAAGGGAGAAGGAGCGTGCATTGGATTATGTGCTCTCTTAGGTTATTAGGTTGGAGGCATATTTTACCTTTACCAACTATGTTCACCATATTTGGGCTACCATCGTGAAAATGTCTCTCGAGGGAAGCCAAGGATATGAAACCAAGGATGCCAGAGAAAGGGGGGGTTTCATATGAAAATCTGCCCACACAGGAGATAGAAAATGGACAGCATGTACTGCTGAGATGTAGAGCCTACTCACATATCAGAGAAGGCTATGGGGTAGAAGAGATCTAAACAATCTTTTGGAGCACCAAAGTTTGGCAGCAGAACTCATAAGTAGTACTACATGCCCAGAGTGGAATAGATTCTCCCTCAAGCTCTCTGCAAGGGTGGCAGAGTTTGCCAATGACTTCGTAGCAGACCAGGGGTGGTACGTGACTTGCTCTCTCCCAGAACATTGGGGCTATATATTTGCACATGCGAAGAAGGTCGAGTTCAAGCTCCATCGATCATATATGGTGCTTCTTGACTTTGGTTATTTATGTGATGATGGAGAGGAGGTACATTAAATCACCTAAATGTTTGTTTATATTGGTCTAATAAGCACGATTTGGATGTATCTAACTTGAGGTGTCATCATCCACTAGGTTCGCAATCTACAAATGGGTATCTTTCGGCGTGGAAAATCTGACCTCCCACACATGGATCGACAGGCAGGTGCAAATGTCTCTAACAAGCTTTTTCCAGCAAAGACATTAGTGCTACATGAGTGTGACCGTAAACTTGTCGCAAAACGGACACAAGTTGCATCAACTTACTTACAAGGAGGGGCAGAAAGATCATATTACTTGCACGAGTAAGACCCTATACAAGCACAGATTGAATTTATGGGGTATAATTGAAGTTCTTTCAAGGAAAACAAATATGGATTGTCAAACATCCTCTGATCCCTTTTAGTGCTTCTTGTAGGTGGATACTCAGAACATTCATAGACCTTGGTGATTGCATCATTGATGTCTTTGCAGATTGTTGTGCTTGTATGACATCCCTAAAAGAGGGTCTTGTGACCCATGCTACCGTTGCTAGCAATGGATGGGAGTCAGATGTTATTGTGGGGAATGCCCTTGTCCATATGTATTGCAAGTGTGTGAACCTAAATGATGCAAGGGCAGTGTTCACAGAGATGTCATAGTGGAACGTGCTCTTGAAGTGACATAAATGCTGGTTGTGCTCAGAATGGGCATGGCAAGGCAGCCCTGCAACTGTAATCTGCAACTGTAATGCAGGTGAAAAAAAGTCTCTTGATCTCTTTATTTGTTGATAGTGCACTATGTGGATGGGAATTCTCTTCATGTTGGTTTTCGATTTCTCCTCATCTCCTTCCAATCTAAGCCGTGATACCTTCATTTTGATTTGAAACAAAGGTTTTTCCAAATTCCATGCACACATTATTGTACACACATAGTATTGCATGAGGATCCTTCCATTACTTCATAAGCCTTACTTTACGAAGTTGTCATGTGAGGTTCATTTATATCCATAAGCAAGGCCCTCTCTCTCTAGGTGACATCAGGAGATGTTGGCCTCTAACACCCCCTCTCAGCTCCTGGATGGAATAGAGATGCTAGGGAGATGGGTGAATGAAAAGCTCCCAATATTCATGAAAATTGAAAAAAAGCTCGTGACAAAAAGCTCACCAAAAAATCACACCCGCGCAAGAGTAAAAAAACACGCTTTGGAGTGCCTTATTCAAACATGAAAATATCTAATAAGCATGATAATTTGGACTTGACTCCATGTCAAATAAATTAAGAAGAATGAAAAGTATTGTGCCCATCAGATATGGTTTACATAGCTAGGGACGTATTATACCATGTTTTTCACCACTCGTCATGCACAATGGTCAAAAAACAAAGTTTAGGGTTGCTGATTTTGATGTGAAATTCTTTGATGAGAATGATATTTTTCACCCATCTCCATGTCACCTATCCTAAGACTCATGGAAAGTATGGTAACCATTAGATGCATGGTCATCGGTAACACGTTATACCATGCATTTCACCACCCATCATGCACAAGGGGGAAAAACATGCTTTTGGGTGCATTATTCAAATGTGTGTGTCTTTGATGGGGATGATACTTTGCAAGCATGTCCATATCACCTACCTTAATGCATGTGCAAAGTATCATGCCCATTGGATATGGTTTGCATGGTCAGGGATGCATTACACTATGTTGTTCACCACCCATCATGCACAAGGGTCAAAAAGCACACTTTGGGGTGCCAAGTACTTGAACGACCGAGTCTCCGATGGGCACAATCTTTGCATGAACCTTATGGTATCCAAAAACTTCTATTGTGGGACCTTAAAAGTTCTCTTATGGTATTCCCCAAAATGCTCATTTTGGGATACCAAAAGTCTCTTATGATATCCCAAAGAGTCCCTTGTAGTACCCCCACACATTCCTTATGGTACCTTAATAATTCCTTATGGTATCTCAAAAATTCCCTCATGGTACCCTAGAGACTCCCTTACGATACCCCAAAAAGTCCCTTGTGGTATTCCAAAAAGTCCCCTGTGGTAATCTACCAATAACCTCTTGGTACCTCTTCAAGGTGCTAGATTATACCTTTTGACTAACCTTATAGAATCAAAGTACCCCAACATACCATCTAAAGTACACTGTAGAAGTCAAAGTACCCCAATATATGTTGAACTAAAAGTACCATATTGTACTTGTGAAGTACCTTATGAAACTCAAAGTACCATAAGGTATTATTCAAACTACCCTCGGGTATGGCATTAGCCAGTCAGCCGGACATCCGAATTGAATTTTTGAATTTGATAGAGAATTTTATTCAAAAAAGATGTTTTAATAGTTTTTAATTACCAAATTAATTCCCATTGATTTAATTCGTCAGCCAATCCCTGCTCATCACGTACATGATACGACTTTATTTTCTTCTGCACAAAAATTAGTTTGGGACATGCAAATACAAACTCCCAGTCTACAAGGCTGATGTCTTTCAAACTTGTTCATATCTCCCTTGGATCTATTCCAACCGTACTGAGCCCATAGTCCTCATTAAACTCCCATATATACCGGCAAAATTTCTTTTATACTAGGACGTGCAATTGTGATATCTTCTTAGATGCCTTGCAAGCTGCATTAGCTGCCATGATCTCTACAAAGATACAAAGACTAAGAGTCAATATGATTCATTATGATTCACTACATGATCAATAGCAAAGAAATATAACAACCACTTTTTTTTTCCTTCATCTTAGTACTATGTATTTTGCTATATTTTCATGCTATATAGTGGAAAAAGAATTCCAAATTACATTGGTTTCACCCAATAACAAATGAAGACAATGAATGAATCATGTAAATATAACAAATGAAGATAATATAGAACTGATTTGTAAACATTATATGCACCTTTTTATTGTAGATAATGAGTGAGAATTATTTCAAAATACTGTCCTCTTTCTCCACATGAATGTCATGATGCAATTGGGCTAGCGTACAACACTATCCTATTGAGATTACACTTACCAATATTTCATCTTCATAGACCTTGATCTCCAATACTTTGTTTTCAGGGCCAAACAAGTTAAGGTCTTGGTCCATTGGAACTAATTTATTCACAATAGACCTACAACATTTGTTGTAAAAAGAAAATATAAAATTATGGCTTGCAATCATATACTTAATGGTAACCGTACTTGGCACCACCTCACAGTAGACCTTGTTCAATATTGATTTATCCCAACCATCATCCAAGAAGTCAAGGTTCTCTTCATTTCCAGTTGCTTTGTAGGTGAGCATTGTTTTGCACACCTTGAATGGATAGTTGTTAAACAGGTCAACAAAAACAGTGATTGGCATGCATACATTGATTTTTATAATTCTTGTAGCAATGCCTGGACGTAAATATTATTGAAATTTTGCGAATAGATTAGCCCTGTATGTCTCTGTCACACAACTGGGGGGCACTGGCCAGAGTCTATCATATTCCATGGCAGAAGATCTTGTTTCCTCAACACACCATGAGTGTTTGCTTTCTCCAACAATTCATTAAAATGGTCATAGAAGAAGATACCTATCTGTGCTAATTGAGTCACAGATCTACCTTGATATTGTAATTCTCCTATTGCTCCACGCAAGACATCCAAGAATCCCAAAATGCACTCCACTGGATGCAATTCTTCATATGATGATGGATACAGATCTGAAAATCAAAACATGTTTTAGTTTACATAGAAAATAGCAACGTTTGAACCATTCTGAAATTGAAAGGGTTAAAAAATCAAAATTGGGCCTGTGCCATGGAAGATAATCTGGCTAATCATGTAGCACAAGTTCAATATTGTGCATATATACATGCTCGACTAGTATTTCCTTTATACCTTTCTTACCATCTATTGTTATGAAATATTTGACCCTGCCTTTCCCAGAGGCCAAAAATATACTATTTGACCGTGGTTTTGTCCTCCTCGTTGGCTGCATTAGCACCCAAAGTCTTCCTTTTGACACAACCATCGTTTGCTAGTGACCATTTGCATTCACCCTATTGGCAAAATCTATAGATGATGTGCATGTTGTAGGTCGTTAAGAAATAACTATCACCTCTATGTCTTGGTCTTCTGCATCCTGAGTTACACACCGCTTTGCATTGGGATGCCTTTGGTTGCCTCTTGCCATGCAAGCAAGAGAACTAGGAGAAAAAATAGGAACAGAAATAACAAAGCTCGTTTAGGCATGAAAGATGCCCTAGGGTGCCTATTGTCATGGATGGAAAGTGCAACTGGGAGAAGTGGGGCGAAAAACATGCCCAATCCTAGACTCAAGAAAGAACATTTGAATCTTTGATTCGTACAAGAGGGAAAAGTTATTTAGGAGGGAAATCATATTTGAGTTCGTGATGTTTTTTGAAAATGACTCCTTGTCAAGTTTATACAGTTGTACATCCATAAATTTTTGTCTCTTTCTCTTATTATGTGAAACTATTTTGTATCTTCTCTATTTTCTCAATGTTACATCGGCCCTCTTGTGATTGGCGGAGAGGGATTTTTCATTTTGGCCAAAAGGCCCCAAAATGAGTTTCCCTTTTTTCTAATGTCTCTTCGGCATAGACAAAGTTCTTAGCACTAGGCACTATAGCATGACGGTTAAACTCCTTACTTTCCAAAGGAGGTACATTAGGGGTCTGAGTGATGTGGCATCCTCATCACTTTGTTTCCTATGAGAAGAATTAATCTTGCTTGCTGAAAGCACACAAATGCAGGCTTCTCAAGATTATAACAAAGAAGTTCACTCAGAATAATGTCACCACATAGACAATCCTTCACAAGTATTATGAACAACAAAGGGTCCTTTCAATGTCTTAAGCTTTCCATACAATCTTCCATTTGGTTCATTATGTATCTTGCCTTAAGAATGAAATCCATATTCTCATTGTACTAGGAGCATCGAAAATCATTCAC
This sequence comes from Dipteris shenzhenensis, assembly GCF_047967505.1. Taxonomy (NCBI): domain Eukaryota; kingdom Viridiplantae; phylum Streptophyta; class Polypodiopsida; order Gleicheniales; family Dipteridaceae; genus Dipteris; species Dipteris shenzhenensis. The sequence continues at coordinate 10,275,774 of NC_141619.1, forward strand.
GCAAATCAAGGTTTCAACGTAAGAAAGAAAAACAATGTGAGCAATAACTATTTCAGAAAGGTATAAGCACTTCTAAAAATATTGCAAGCAATAAACACATTCTGAGATCTCAACAATGCGCGGCAAGAATTAGGTGTGTTTATCTCTCCATGCCAAACAGTATAATTTCATTGACATTATGATTCTCAAAGAATGGACAATTCGTCGCAACGTATCCAGGGAAGGAAGAGTAGGAAGGGTCGCTTATGTTGTGCTGACTCGGGAGATGTAGACGAGTCAACACACTCACATCCCTACAGGTCTCCACTTGGTCCCGAGACCCAGTACCAGTCAGGTCCCTTGCCCTCTCCTACTCCCACTACTACTCCTCGCTCTGTAAGCGCTTGACTCTGCCACTACCATGAGTCCTCCTTACCCGGTTGAGGACCTGTCCTATGAAATCACGGTTGCTAGAGAGATAATAGAAAATAAAAAGGGCTTAGTAGTGCTGGCCACCATGAGGCTGTTGATGAGCTACCACTTCAGGAGTGGCATAGCTTTTACTGACTGGCGGTACCAAGATGAGGGAAAGAAGTAGGCAGCCATTGATGAATTTAAAAGACAATATCCTAACCCCCCAAATTGGGATTCATTCAGATTACATAAAAGAGCACATGGGGGTCCTCTTGAAGCATTGTAGGTCAACCTTGCGTACTTTCATCGCAAAGGGGAAGGCTCGGCAGACAAAACTGACATGAAGTTTTTCAAGAAGCAGTACAGGGACCATCCCGCATTGTTTGAGGGTCAGAGGAGGGCTGCGAGGAGATGGCTGGACTCCGTAGGTACTTCGCACTTTGGTGCAGGTGGACGGTTGGTGTTTGAGGCAACCGTGGTAAGTCTACTTCTTCTCATTTAATGTATTGTTCTTTTTTGTTTTACTACAAATTGCATGCACTTTATATAACTCTCGTAAATTGGACCCACAGCAATGAGCAGGAGGCGCTGGGAGCAACGGTCGATTCAGCTGAGGTGACTGCTCGCATGGTATAAGTCTACTCCTACTTGTAATCTCATTTTTCCCTCTGTTTTATTCTTTTAGTTCCAATCTAATTTCCAATTAACATGGTTTCACTCTTAGAATCAAAGCTCGAACGTCCCATCAGTAGAGGTGAGCGGTGATGATGAGGGATTAGGCTTACATGGCTTTGACGAGGGCCAACGATCAGGCGCAGCTCACGAGGGCCAGAGATAGGCCAACGCGATGAGGATGAGGACGAGGACGAGGACGACGATTCGGATGAGCAGTAGTAGTAGTAGTAGTATTAGTAGTAGTTTGCATATACTTCGCCATGTATATGCTTTTGTATGTCAGCTCGTTTGAGCGATTTTTCATCACCCTTTTCGAAAGGGTAATTTTGTAACAAACAATGTTGTATATCTTCGACATGTATATGCTTCTATCGCTTGGCTCGTTTGAGCAATTTTGTATCACTCTTTTCAGAAGGGAAATTTTGTAAGAAAAAACATTCTTTTGTAATTACTTAAAAAAAAACATTAGTGGGGCAAAACAGGGCTTGCTGTGGCCTTGTTTAGCCCCACTAATGTTTTTTTAAAGCTTCTGTTAATTGTCGCCATATAGCAATGTTTACCAGTGTCTCTATATAGCGACATTTACTAGTGTTGCTATATAGCAACATTTATTAGTGTTGCTATATAGTGATGCTTATATAGGGATCGTTCTTTTTTTACGCTTATAGCGACGTAAATACCGACCTTTGCGGCCGTCAAAAAAAAACTTTTTATTGTAAAAAAGGTTGGTATTTCCATCGGAAAAGGGCATGTGCCTTGTAGTGATATAGACTATTTAGATACTTATGTGATTTTGGATATTTACAGTCAGCATAAGAAAAAACTTTCATATCTCAATTTGATAAGACCCAGTCTCTTAACCAAGAGATTATGGATTAAAGTCGCCACTTGGTGTGCAATGGGTTTGCTATGCAATTGTGCTTAGGTCCAATGGATTTTTATTCATTCAACATGAGTGCCATTTTTGGCCATGTCGCGTGTGTAGATAGAATCTTAGAGATCATTATTTTCATTGTTTTAAAGAATAGATTTTCTACATGTGTTTCAAATCTTCTATCTTCATTAATTATTTTCCATTTTGCAATTGTTTGGTAGCTCTTCTCAGCAAGGTTAGAATATATTCATTTTTGGCTGAAGAATAAGTTTGGAAAAGATTCAAGACAGTTCCTCTAAACAAAAGGAAACCTTAAATAAGCCCAGTGGCCAATAGTCCCACCATTGGTAACCAGCAGCTTCAACCTAAGCCCACAATGTACCAATAGCAAAGATCTTGATCAAACAGTTATTGCGATAGTTGGTTATAACAACAATAGGAGCCTTAACAATTGTCCATTGGACTAACTTCTAATCTAAAGAATCAAATCCAACGTTTCTCATGGAGAAAATAAACTCGCAAATTTTTCAAGTAGCTCGAACCACAATGAGAGGAATGAACTGCAAAGTTTCTTTGTTGGGACCAATTGATGTAATGGGCCTATATCAAAGATTACAAGGTGTATGTGTACTTGTCTGTGACCACATGGTGTGTATGCATGGTTAGTGTGACTAAGTTAGGTGGTAAAAGGTTCCAATGGGTGTGATTGAGACAATATTGGACCTGATTGAGGAATCAGTGGAGAGATTAGTGGATCTGGAGATGCTCTCTCTCTTGGGCAAATGCGTTGTATCACTTGCCTACTTAAGGCAACTTCTAGTCATGAATAAACAACTCTTTCTATTAAGATTCCATT